>NC_088405.1:20936427-20966427 GCF_034236695.1 Oncorhynchus nerka | reverse complement strand
GTGGGGAGGGAGGTGTGTTGTTATATTGACTATAATTACAGTGGGGAGGGAGGTGTGTTGTTATATTGACTATAATTAGAGTGGGGTGGGAGGTGTGTTGTTATATTGACTATAATTACAGTGGGGTGGGAGGTGTGTTGCTATATTGACTATAATTACAGTGGGGTGGGAGGTGTGTTGTTATATTGACTATAATTACAGTGGGGTGGGAGGTGTGTTGCTATATTGACTATAAATAGAGTGGGGAGGGAGGTGTGTTGTTATATTGACTATAATTACATTGGGGCGGGAGGTGTGTTGTTATATTGACTATAATTACAGTGGGGAGGGAGGTGTGTTGTTATATTGACTATAAATAGAGTGGGGCTGGAGGTGTGTTGTTATATTGACTATAAATAGAGTGGGGTGGGAGGTGTGTTGTTATATTGACTATAAATAGAGTGGGGTGGGAGGTGTGTTGTTATATTGACTATAATTACAGTGGGGTGGGAGGTGTGTTGTTATATTGACTATAATTACAGTGGGGTGGGAGGTGTGTTGTTATATTGACTATAATTACAGTGGGGTGGGAGGTGTGTTGTTATATTGACTGTAATTACAGTGGGGTGGGAGGTGTGTTGTTATATTGACTATAAATAGAGTGGGGTGGGAGGTGTGTTGTTATATTGACTATAATTACAGTGGGGTGGGAGGTGTGTTGTTATATTGACTGTAATTACAGTGGGGTGGGAGGTGTGTTGTTATATTGACTATAATTACAGTGGGGAGGGAGGTGTGTTGTTATATTGACTATAATTACAGTGGGGTGGGAGGTGTGTTGTTATATTGACTATAATTACAGTGGGGTGGGAGGTGTGTTGTTATATTGACTATAATTACAGTGGGGTGGGAGGTGTGTTGTTATATTGACTATAATTACAGTGGGGAGGGAGGTGTGTTGTTATATTGACTATAATTACAGTGGGGTGGGAGGTGTGTTGTTATATTGACTATAAATAGAGTGGGGCTGGAGGTGTGTTGTTATATTGACTATAATTACAGTGGGGTGGGAGGTGTGTTGTTATATTGACTATAAATAGAGTGGGGCTGGAGGTGTGTTGTTATATTGACTATAAATAGAGTGGGGTGGGAGGTGTGTTGTTATATTGACTATAATTACAGTGGGGTGGGAGGTGTGTTGTTATATTGACTATAATTACAGTGTGTGTGGGGGGGGTGTTGTTATATTGACTATAATTACAGTGGGGTGGGAGGTGTGTTGTTATATTGACTATAATTACAGTGTGGTGGGAGGTGTGTTGGTATATTGACTATAATTACAGTGGGGCGGGAGGTGTGTTGTTATATTGACTGTAATTACAGTGGGGTGGGAGGTGTGTTGTTATATTGACTATAATTACAGTGGGGTGGGAGGTGTGTTGTTATATTGACTATAATTACAGTGGGGCGGGAGGTGTGTTGTTATATTGACTATAATTACAGTGGGGTGGGAGATGTGTTGTTATATTGACTATAAATAGAGTGGGGTGGGAGGTGTGTTGTTATATTGACTATAATTACAGTGGGGTGGGAGGTGTGTTGTTATATTGACTATAATTACAGTGGGACGGGAGGTGTGCTGTTATATTGACTATAATTACAGTGGGGCGGAGGTGTGTTGTTATATTGACTATAATTACAGTGGGGCGGGAGGTGTGTTGTTATATTGACTATAATTAAAGTGGGGCGGGAGGTGTGTTGTTATATTGACTGTAATTACAGTGGGGTGGGAGGTGTGTTGTTATATTGACTGTAATTACAGTGGGGTGGGAGGTGTGTTGTTATATTGACTATAATTACAGTGGGGCGGGAGTTGTGTTGTTATATTGACTATAAATAGAGTGGGGTGGGAGGTGTGTTGTTATATTGACTATAATTACAGTGGGGTGGGAGGTGTGTTGTTATATTGACTATAATTACAGTGGGGTGGGAGGTGTGTTGTTATATTGACTATAATTACAGTGGGGTGGGAGGTGTGTTGTTATATTGACTATAATTACAGTGGGGTGGGAGGTGTGTTGTTATATTGACTATAATTACAGTGGGGTGGGAGGTGTGTTGTTATATTGACTATAATTACAGTGGGACGGGAGGTGTGTTGTTATATTGACTATAATTACAGTGGGGCGGAGGTGTGTTGTTATATTGACTGTAATTACAGTGGGGTGGGAGGTGTGTTGTTATATTGACTATACATAGAGTAGGGAGGGAACTGTGTTGTTATATTGACTATAATTACAGTGGGGTGGGAGGTGTGTTGTTATATTGACTGTAATTACAGTGGGGTGGGAGGTGTGTTGTTATATTGACTATAATTACAGTGGGGTGGGAGGTGTGTTGTTATATTGACTATAAATAGAGTAGGGAGGGAACTGTGTTGTTATATTGACTATAATTACAGTGGGGTGGGAGGTGTGTTGTTATATTGACTGTAATTACAGTGGGGTGGGAGGTGTGTTGTTATATTGACTATAAATAGAGTGGGGCGGGAGGTGTGTTGTTATATTGACTATGAATAGAGTGGGGTGGGAGGTGTGTTGTTATATTGACTGTAATTACAGTGGGGTGGGAGGTGTGTTGTTATATTGACTATAATTACAGTGGGGTGGGAGGTGTGTTGTTATATTGACTATAATTACAGTGGGGTGGGAGGTGTGTTGTTATATTGACTATAATTACAGTGGGGTGGGAGGTGTGTTGTTATATTGACTATAATTACAGTGGGGTGGGAGGTGTGTTGTTATATTGACTGTAATTACAGTGGGGCGGGAGATGTGTTGTATATTGACTGTAATTACAGTGGGGTGGGAGGTGTGTTGTTATATTGACTGTAATTACAGTGGGGCGGGAGGTGTGTTGTTATATTGACTATAATTACAGTGGGGTGGGAGGTGTGTTGTTATATTGACTATAAATAGAGTGGGGTGGGAGGTGTGTTGTTATATTGACTATAAATAGAGTGGGGTGGGAGGTGTGTTGTTATATTGACTATAATTACATTGGGGCGGGAGGTGTGTTGTTATATTGACTATAATTACATTGGGGCGGGAGGTGTGTTGTTATATTGACTATAATTACATTGGGGTGGGAGGTGTGTTGTTATATTGACTATAAATAGAGTGGGGTGGGAGGTGTGTTGTTATATTGACTATAATTACATTGGGGCGGGAGGTGTGTTGTTATATTGACTATAAATAGAGTGGGGTGGGAGGTGTGTTGTTATATTGACTGTAATTACAGTGGGGTGGGAGGTGTGTTGTTATATTGACTATAATTACAGTGGGGCGGGAGGTGTGTTGTTATATTGACTATAATTACAGTGGGGCGGGAGGTGTGTTATTATATTGACTATAAACAGAGTGGGGTGGGAGGTGTGTTGTTATATTGACTATCATTACAGTGGGGTGGGAGGTGTGTTGTTATATTGACTATAATTACAGTGGGGCGGGAGGTGTGTTATTATATTGACTATAAACAGAGTGGGGTGGGAGGTGTGTTGTTATATTGACTATAATTACAGTGGGGTGTGAGGTGTATTGTTATATTGACTATAAATAGAGTGGGGTGGGAGGTGTGTTGTTATATTGACTATAATTACAGTGGGGTGGGAGGTGTATTGTTATATTGACTATAATTACAGTGGGGTGGGAGATGTGTTGTTATATTGACTGTAATTACAGGGGTGGGAGGTGTGTTGTTATATTGACTGTAATTACAGTGGGGTGGGAGGTGTGTTGTTATATTGACTATAATTACAGTGGGGTGGGAGGTGTGTTGTTATATTGACTATAAATAGAGTGGGGTGGGAGGTGTGTTGTTATATTGACTATAATTACAGTGGGGTGGGAGGTGTGTTGTTATATTGACTATAAATAGAGTGGGGTGGGAGGTGTGTTGTTATATTGACTATAATTACAGTGGGGTGGGAGGTGTGTTGTTATATTGACTGTAATTACAGTGGGGCGGGAGGTGTGTTGTTATATTGACTGTAATTACAGTGGGGTGGGAGGTGTGTTGTTATATTGACTATAATTACAGTGGGGTGGGAGGTGTGTTGTTATATTGACTGTAATTACAGTGGGGTGGGAGGTGTGTTGTTATATTGACTATAATTACAGTGGGGCGGGAGGTGTGTTGTTATATTGACTATAATTACAGTGGGGTGGGAGTTGTGTTGTTATATTGACTATAAATAGAGTGGGGTGGGAGGTGTGTTGTTATATTGACTATAATTACAGTGGGGTGGGAGGTGTGTTGTTATATTGACTATAAAGTAGTGCAGAGCGGTGAACCCAGCCCTGGGCCCTGAGTAAGTTACAGTGCATGGCTGGTCAGCAGGTATGTGAAGCGGCTCAGTGTCTACTACATGGACTGGGTGATAATTAGCTAAGCACTGTAACAGGCCCAGTTGAAAGCTATCGAGCTATGTGTGTGTGTGTGTGTGCTCTGTACATAGTGTGAAACTCATGGAGAAACATGCAGTCACACCCAGGCTGCTGCTACAGTCCAAACTGCAAAGAGCAGTGTGTGTGTGTGTGTGTGTGTGTGTGCGTGTGTGACTCCACATCTGAATCACTGCCCTTGTTCTGCCTCTAAAGACACTCATCTTCTGGTACCTCACCACTAACCCTTCTGGTACCTCGCCACTAACCCTTCTGGTACCTCACCACTAACCCATCTGGTACCTCACCACTAACCCTTCTGGTACCCCACCACTAACCCTTCTGGTACCTCACCACTAACCCTTCTGGTACCCCACCACTAACCCTTCTGGTACCCCACCACTAACCCTTCTGGTACCTCACCACTAACCCTTCTGGTACCTCACCACTAACCCATCTGGTACCTCACCACTAACCCTTCTGGTACCCCACCACTAACCCTTCTGGTACCTCACCACTAACCCTTCTGGTACCTCACCACTAACCCTTCTGGTACCCCACCACTAACCCTTCTGGTACCTCACCACTAACCCTTCTGGTACCCCACCACTAACCCTTTTGGTACCTCACCACTAACCCTTCTGGTACCTCACCACTAACCCTTCTGGTACCTCACCACTAACCCTTCTGGTACCTCACCACTAACCCTTCTGGTACCCCACCACTAACCCTTCTGGTACCCCACCACTAACCATTCTGGTACCTCACCACTAACCCTTCTGGTACCTCACCACTAACTCTTCTGGTACCTCACCACTAACCCTTCTGGTACCTCACCACTAACCCTTCTTGTACCTCACTACTAACCCTTCTGGTACCTCACCACTAACCCTTCTGGTACCTCACCACTAACCCTTCTGGTACCTCACCACTAACCCTTCTGGTACCTCACCACTAACCCTTCTGGTACCTCACCACTAACCCTTCTGGTATCTCACCACTAACCCTTCTGGTACCCCACCACTAACCCTTCTGGTACCTCACCACTAACCATTCTGGTACCTCACCACTAACCCTTCTGGTACCTCACCACTAACCCTTCTGGTACCTCACCACTAACCCTTCTGGTACCCCACCACTAACCCTTCTTGTACCTCACTACTAACCCTTCTGGTACCTCACCACTAACCCTTCTGGTACCTCACCACTAACCCTTCTGGTACCTCACCACTAACCCTTCTGGTACCTCACCACTAACCCTTCTGGTACCTCACCACTAACCCTTCTGGTATCTCACCACTAACCCTTCTGGTACCCCACCACTAACCCTTCTGGTACCTCACCACTAACCATTCTGGTACCTCACCACTAACCCTTCTGGTACCTCACCACTAACCCTTCTGGTACCTCACCACTAACCCTTCTGGTACCCCACCACTAACCCTTCTGGTACCTCACCACTAACCCTTCTGGTACCCCACCTCTAACCCTTCTGGTACCCCACCCTTAACACATACACACTTAGTCTTAATATTCATCACAGCACTGTGCAGTTTATACCAAGGTAGCTGTGAGGGGTTGAGCTGCTCTAACATGTGTATATAGACTCTTGTTCACCCCCCCCACTTGTATACATATCTGTTTAGCTGCTCAGGAATAGAGCATCAGCAAATGACTAAAATGTCATGTACACATGTAAACACGATCTAGCATGGGTATAAGCAGTGTAAATGGAAAATGGAAGAGGTAATCACTGAACACACTTGAAGTGTTAGGAGAGAGTAAATCCAGAGGACATGTTTAGGAAAAGCGTTACCACAATCATCACATACTGTAGTAGTACATCTGATGTCCTCCGTAAAAGGAATGCTACCATGACTATTACACAGCAAGTAAACGCAGCGTAAACACCAGTGTAAGTATATAATATTACCTGGCACAGAGGTCCCCAGCGCAACGAACACCACGGCGGTGACAGAGTCCTTGAGGCCCACAGTGCAGCCGAAGTGGGAGGCCAGGTCCCCGATGAAGGCTGTAAGCAGGCCGATCATGCAGATGGACACCACGAAGCAGGCCCAGCCATTCCAGTAGTCTGTTGGGGGCACGAACGCAAACAGAACCTTCCAGAAGACGGTGAGGAAGTGCATGACGTAGTCGAAGCAGGACGGCAGCTTCTCCTCACCGCATTCTTCATCCTCGTCATCCTCACCTGGCCGAGAGAGAGAGGGGAGAGGGGGATGAGGAGAAAAATATGGGATCTGAAAGGGTGAGATTATGATGAGTTTATGAAAAAGAAAGAATGATATTCCTCAAACATTTACTGAAAACCAGACTTGAATTAACTTCCAATATTTTGTGAAATAAGGGAGCAAAGTGATTTGTGATGATGGTTTTTCTCTCAACATCGGAGCTCGTTTGTCAGAGTGTAATCACGGCATGAGGTCTCAGACTGGAGCCAATCCCCTCCAACAGGTACACATAATCTGTTTGTGTGTGTGTCCACAGTATTCCTGATTATCAACATACTTGTATGTGTGTGAGTTCCTATTGTTGTTTTTATTGGTTTATTCAGATCCCATTAGCTTTTGCAGAAGCAGCAGCTACTCTTCCTGGGGTCCACAGAAAACACAAAACATAACAAGTAACAAGACACCGATACACTGATAGACAAAGATGTAAAATAAAGGTAAAATACAACCACATACAAACAATACAAAAAATAAATAGTTATGGCTGTGTGTGGGTAGTGTGTGTGTTGTCTGTAGTTTGTGTAGTGTACGGGCCTAACTACTGTATGTCTACCAAAGCCCTAGGCTTACTGACAGCATGTCAGCCATTCACATCACAGACTGTCCTCTAGACACACTGGCACAGCTGTAGATAAACACAAACACACACTCATACAGAAACACACATCTTTCTAGACATACAATATTCATCTGGCATTTGACTATCGTTATTGCATCGTTAAATGGCCTGAACCACAATCTCAAGAGACCAAATTAGACATTTGGACATGTTCACATAGTGATGCATTGTAAAAGGGCAGACACGTTGCACAACGCCATTCATCTCGGAAATGTCAAGAGCAATTTTCCGTCCCGTTTTTAACAAGGTAAGCGCAAGACACAAAAAAATGCCTAGCACACACACACACACACACACACACACACACACACACACACACACACACACACACACACACACACACACACACACACACACACACACACACACACACACACAATCCCTGACATAACCCTCATAACACTCATCTCCTTATTCTCTTTCTCCCATGATCTCCCTTCATTCCTGTCTGCAGCTGGAGAAGAGAATGCATTTTTCCACCCTGACCCCTCTCTACCACCCTGTCTCCATCCCCTTTATCCCACAAACCTGGGGTTAACTTTGAATCTCCCACTAGGACAGTCCCAGTCCCAAACCCATCATAACCAATTTAACAACACACCTTCAGCCCCACTAAAATATATTGTGTGCAAATGAAAAGCGAACACTAAACACTAAATAAATCAGATCTTTGGTATGGATAAAAAGACCACATATGAGTACTCCTGTATTTCAAGAACAATGGAAGCAAACTTGGCAGAGAGAGGGAGAGGTGGAGGTAGAGGTGGGGGTACAGGTGGAGGTAGAGGTGGGGGTTCAAGTGGAGGTAGAGGTGGAGGTAGAGGTGGGGGGTAAAGATGGAGGTAGAGGTGGAGGTAGAGGTGGGGGTACAGATGGAGGTAGAGGTGGAGGCACAGGTGGAGGTAGAGGTGGAGGTAGAGGAGGGGGTACAAGTAGAAGTGGAGGTAGAGGTGGGGGTACATATGGAGGTAGATGTGGAGGTGGGGGTACAGGTGGAGGTAGATGTGGAGGTAGAGGTAGAGGTGGGGGTACAGGTGGAGGTAGAGGTGGAGGTGGGGGTACAGGTGGAGGTAGAGGTGGGGGTACAGGTGGAGGTAGAGGTGGGGGTGGGGGGTACAGGTGGAGGTAGAGGTGGAAGTGGGGGTACAGGTAGAGGTAGAGGTTGAGGTGGGGGTACAGGTGGAGGTAGAGGTGGGGGTACAGGTGGAGGTAGAGTTGGGGGTACAGGTAGAGTTGGAGGTAGAGGTGGGGGTACAGGTGGAGGTAGAGGTGGGGGTACAGGTGGAGGTAGAGGTGGGGGTAGAGGTAGATGTGGGGGTAGAGGTGGAGGGAGAGGTGGGGGTACAGGTGGAGGTAGAGTTGGGGGTACAGGTGGAGGTAGAGGTGGGGGTACAGGTGGAGGTAGAGGTAGAGGTGGGGGTACAGGTGGAGGTAGAGGTAGAGGTGGGGGTACAGGTGGAGGTACGGGTGGAGGGGGTGGTACAGGTGGAGGTAGAGGTGGAGGTAGAGTTGGGGGTACAGGTGGAGGTAGAGGTGGGGGTACAGGTGGAGGTAGAGATTGAGGTAGAGGTGGGGGTAGAGGTAGACGTGGATGTGGGGGTAGAGGTGGAGGGAGAGGTGGGGGTATAGGTGGAGGTAGAGGTGGGGGTAGAGGTAGACGTGGATGTGGGGGTAGAGGTGGAGGTAGAGTTGGGGGTACAGGTGGAGGTAGAGGTGGGGGTGGGGGTACAGGTGGAGGTAAAGGTGGAGGTAGAGGTGGGGGTAGAGGTAGACGTGGATGTGGGGGTAGAGGTGGAGGGAGAGGTGGGGGTACAGGTGGAGGTAGAGTTGGGGGTACAGGTAGAGGTGGGGGTACAGGTGGAGGTAGAGGTAGAGGTGGGGGTACATGTGGAGGTACGGGTGGAGGGGGTGGTACAGGTGGAGGTAGAGGTGGAGGTAGAGGTGGGGGTACAGGTGGGGGTAGAGTTGGGGGTAGAGGTGGAGGTAGAGGTGGGGGTACAGGTGGAGGTAGAGTTGGGGGTAGAGGTGGAGGTAGAGGTGGGGGTACAGGTGGAGGTAGAGGTGGAGGTAGAGTTGGGGGTACAGGTGGAGGTAGAGATTGAGGTAGAGGTGGGGGTACAGGTAGAGGTGGGGGTACAGGTGGAGGTAGAAGTGGGTGTACAGGTAGAGGTAGAGGTACAGGTGGAGGTAGAGGTGGAGGTGGGGGGTACAAGTGGAGGTAGAGGTGGAGGTAGTGGTGGAGGTGGGGGTACAGTTGGAGGTAGAGGTGGGGGTACAGGATGAGGTAGAGGTGGAGGTAGAGGTGGGCGTACAGGTGGAGGTAGAGGTGGGTAGAGGTACAGGTGGAGGTGGAGGTAGAGGTGGAGATGGAGGTACAGGTGGAGGTGGAGTTAGAGGTAGACGTGGATGTGGGGGTGGAGGTAGAGGTGGAGGTGGGGGTACAGGTGGAGGTAGTGGTGGAGTTAGAAGTAGAGGTAGAGGTGAGGGTACAGGTGGAGGTAGAGGTGGAGGTAGAGGTGGGGGTACAGGTGGAGGTAAAGGTGGAGGTAGTGGAGGTGGAGATAGAGGTGGAAGATAGGGGTACAGGTGGAGGTAGAGGTGGAGGTACAGGTGGAGGTACAGGTGGAGGTGGGGGTACAGGTGGAGGTAGAGGTGGAGGTAGTGGAGGTGGAGATAGAGGTGGAAGATAGGGGTACAGGTGGAGTTGGAGGTAGAGGTGGAGGTAGAGGTGGGGGTACAGGTGGAGGTAGAGGTGGAGGTGGGGGTACAAGTGGAGGTAGAGGTGGAGGTAGTGGTGGAGGTGGGGGGTACAGTTGGAGGTAGAGGTGGGGGTACAGGATGAGGTAGAGGTGGAGGTAGAGGTGGGCGTACAGGTGGAGGTAGAGGTGGGTAGAGGTACAGGTGGAGGTGGAGGTAGAGATGGAGATGGAGGTACAGGTGGAGGTGGAGTTAGAGGTAGACGTGGATGTGGGGGTGGAGGTAGAGGTGGAGGTGGGGGTACAGGTGGAGGTAGTGGTGGAGTTAGAAGTAGAGGTAGAGGTGAGGGTACAGGTGGAGGTAGAGGTGGAGGTAGAGGTGGGGGTACAGGTGGAGGTAAAGGTGGAGGTAGTGGAGGTGTGGAGATAGAGGTGGAAGATAGGGGTACAGGTGGAGGTAGAGGTGGAGGTACAGGTGGAGGTACAGGTGGAGGTGGGGGTACAGGTGGAGGTAGAGGTGGAGGTAGTGGAGGTGGAGATAGAGGTGGAAGATAGGGGTACAGGTGGAGTTGGAGGTAGAGGTGGAGGTAGAGGTGGGGGTACAGGTGGAGGTAGAGGTGGAGATAGATGTGGAGGTAGAGGTGGAGGAAGAGATGGAGGTAGAGGTGAAGGTAGAGGTGGAGGTGGGTGTACAGGTGGAGGTAGTGGAGCATGAGAGGTTCTTAACAGCACTATCAACAAGGCAGGTCCTACAGGCCCTAGTTTCTACCTTCTTAACAACACTATCAACGAGGCAGGTCCTACAGACCCTAGTTTCTACCTTCTTAACAGCACTATCAACAAGGCAGGTCCTACAGGCCCTAGTGTCTACCTTCTTAACAACACTATCAACAAGGCAGGTCCTACAGACCCTAGTTTCTACCTTCTTAACAGCACTATCAACCAGGAAGGTCCTACAGGCCCTAGTTTCTACCTTCTTAACAGCACTATCAACAAGGCAGGTCCTACAGACCCTAGTTTCTACCTTCTTAACAGCACTATCAACAAGGCAGGTCATACAGACCCTAGTTTCTACCTTCTTAACAGCACTATCAACAAGGCAGGTCCTACAGGCCCTGGTTTCTACCTTCTTAACAGCACTATCAACAAGGCAGGTCCTACAGGCCCTAGTTTCTACTTTCTTAACAACACTATCAACAAGGCAGGTCCTACAGGCCCTAGTTTCTACCTTCTTAACAACACTATCAACAAGGCAGGTCCTACAGACCCTAGTTTCTACCTTCTTAACAGCACTATCAACAAGGCAGGTCCTACAGGCCCTAGTTTCTACTTTCTTAACAACACTATCAACAAGGCAGGTCTTACAGGCCCTAGTTTCTACCTTCTTAACAGCACTATCAACAAGGCAGGTCCTACAGGCCCTAGTTTCTACTTTCTTAACAACACTATCAACAAGGCAGGTCCTACAGGCCCTAGTTTCTACCTTCTTAACAGCACTATCAACAAGGCAGGTCCTACAGGCCCTGGTTTTGTCGCACCTTGACTACTGTTCAGTTGTGTGGTCAGGTGCCACAAAAAAGGAC
Organism: Oncorhynchus nerka; assembly: GCF_034236695.1. NCBI lineage: Eukaryota > Metazoa > Chordata > Actinopteri > Salmoniformes > Salmonidae > Oncorhynchus > Oncorhynchus nerka. The sequence continues at coordinate 20,954,859 of NC_088405.1, read as the reverse complement.
TTAGGAAAATTGCAATTGGCTCAGAACAGGACATCACGGCTGGCCTTTGGATGTACACAGAGTTAATATTAATACTATGCATGTCAATCTCTCCTGCCTCAAAGTGGAGGAGAGGTTGACTTCATCACTACTTGTATTTATGAGAGGTATTGACTTGTTGAATGCACCGAGCTGTTTGTCTAAACTACTGGCACACAGCTCGAACACCCATGCATATCCCACAAGACATGCCACAAGAGGTCTACACAGTCCCCAAGTCCAGAGCAGACTATGGGAGGCACACAGTACTACATAGAGCCATGACTACATAGAACTCTATTCCATATCAGGTAACTGATTCAAGCAGTAAAATCAGATAAAAAAAACAGGTAAAAAACATCTTATGGAACAGCGGGACTGTGAAGCAATACAAACATAGGCACAGACACAAGCATACACACACATGATAACATACAGTATGCACTATACACACACATCCACATGGATTTAGTACTGTAGATATGTGGTAGTGGTGGAGTAGGAGCCTGAGGGCACACAGCGTGTTGTGAAATCTGTGAATATATTGTAAAGTTTTAAAAATGGTTTATACTGCCTTAATTTTGCTGGACCACAGTAAGAGTAAGAGTAGCTGCTGCCTTGACAGCAGCTAATGGGGATCCATAATAAATACACATACAAATGGAGGAGGCCTGTGGTGACATTTCCCAGCAGAGTCGTGTCAGAGGTGGATGCGTCATGCCAGAAGATATTTCCCCAGCTGTCTGGCCAGGGAGAATATCACCTCTGATGTTGATGAAAATCTGTGGCCAGACCAAAACAACAGACATGATTGATTTTGTTTTCTCAATGGAGTATTTCATTCTTTACTTATGATTTAGATTTGATAGTTTCTTTATTTATTTCAATTGATCTAACATACAGTACAGTAGTATAAATAGGACTCTTTTTCTTCCTTTGCATATGCAAAATATATTTACTGTATGTGTGCTTACAGTATGCTGTTTGACATGTATTGAGACATGTTGAATTATAAAACTTGAATTTTTGCATTTACGTTCCTTTCTTGTTTGAGTAAACACAAACAACATACAGTATAACAACATCTTAGTCTTCACAATGAAATAGGTTCTGATAGCAGTGTTTTGAATATGTCCCATTAGTGTGATCTCGGTTGTCACTAAAGTAGGTTAATTTGATGTGTGTGTGTGTCTCATTTGTATACAGAGTTTCATTTTGAGCAGGGAGTACATGATTTTGATTACTGTGTTTCATTTTGCAAGATGTTTGGGGAAATTGGCTAACTGTTTAATGTTGAGAGTTTAGAGTACCTGAGATGTAGTTTCAGCAAATTTGTGTTAACAATTGGGAAAAACTGTAAGCATGTTCGAAAAGCACACACACACACACGCACCCAATATGGCAGTATGAGTTTAAGTGCCTTTCTCTCACTCTCTCCACCTCTCTGTAGGGCCCTGTACAATCCCTATAAAATCCCTATAAAATTTGAGGAGAAGGTGGACAGAATCACGGAATCCAGACATTAAAACGGAATTCAACAATATTGAAAAATGTATTGAACTGAATAGGAAATCAACTAAATGTTTCATGTGAAACAGATTGGCATGGTATTTCTCAACCCTGCTCTGTCTTTTTCTCTTAATATTTGAGTCTCTTTCAGCCTTCATTTTGTGTCTCACTCTTTCACTCTCCATCCTTGGTCACTGTCTATCTGACTGACTCGCTGTCCCTATTCTCTGTTCTAATCCTCCCTATCTGGGTTGCTGTTTTTGTTAGCAGCTGTCCTGTTGCGCCCCAGACTCTGGGGCTGAAGGCAGTGCCTACACTGTAAGACTCACCTAATCATCCAACATCCCCAGTTCACTATGACTCTTATCACACCAAGCTGGGGACTCTTAGATTCTAAAATGTGCATAACAACTGTGTGTATAGGTTTCTAATAATGTGTGAGTATTCATAATATGCGTTTACCCTCCACTATACCACGGACGCATATTGAGAGAGAGGCTACACCCAGTTCAGGTACATAATCAATTTCCATCACAATCTGTGCGTATCCAAAAGGCTTCTCTAGTCTATTCTAAGGAGAGGAGAGAGACTGAATGTATCACCATTGATTGGCGAAGCACCATGTGTTAACAGGCTGATAGACTTGTGTTAACAGGGTGATGGGAAACCCTCTCAGTGGAACAACCCCTCTCATTGAGCAGTCCCCAAACAACTCCCAGGCACTCCCAGAGATCCAATACAGAGAAAAGGGAAAAACCCTCCAGAAGATTCTGTGTAGGGAGCAATTCCCAGGAGGTTGGTCTTTTGTTGCGAGCTGGCAGAAGCAGAGGTGTTGGTGAGGTTTATCCGCTGTTTATCCACTGAGCATGCCCGTGCTCTCCCCTCTGATAGGCAAGGGAGCGGATGGGTGCTCTTCTCTGATAGGCTGTTCAGGTAATGGCGGGACAGGGCAGGTGAGGATAAGGGTTGGTCAGTGTTAAACTCTCTCAGGGGGTTAGAAAGAGCTCCAGTCCAGAGTTTGGGTGGACAGTGGAACTAGAAAGCAGGGGAACACAATGCATTTCTACATTGTAGAATAATAGTGGAGACATCAAAACTATGAAATAACACATATGGAACCAAAATATATTTTATATTTGAGATGCTTCAAAGTAGCCACCCTTTGCCTTGATGACAGCTTTGTACATTCTTGGCATTCTCTCTTAACAGGTGTGCCTTGCTATGAGTTAATTTGTGGAATTTCTTTCCTTCTTAATGCGTTTGAGCCAATCAGTTGATATACCTATTTGGTAAAAGACCAAGTCCATATTATGGCAAGAACAGCTCAAATAAGCAAAGAGAAATGATAGTCCATCATTACTTTAAGACATGAAGGTCAGCCAATGCGAAACATTTCAAGAAGTTTGAAAGTTTCTTCAAGTGCAGTCATAAAAACCATCAAGCGCTATGATGAAACTGGATTTCATGAGGACTGCCACAGGAAAGGAAGAGCCAGAGTTACCTCTGCTGCAGAGGATAAATTCATTAGAGTTACCAGCCTCAGAAATTGCAGCCCAAATAAATGCTTCACGGAGTTCAAGTAACAGACACATCACAACATCAACTTTTCAGTGGAAACTGCGTAAAACAAGCCTTCATGTCCGAATTACTGCAAAGAAACTACTACTAAAGGACACCAATAATAAGAAGAGACTTGCTTGGGCCAAGAAACACGAGCAATGAACATTTAGCAATGGAAATCTGTCCTTTGGTCTGATGAGTCCAAATTTGAGATTATTGGTTCCAACTGCTGTGTCTTTGTGAGATGCAGAGTAGGTGAACAGATGATCTACGCATGTGTGGTTCCCACCGTGAAGCATAGAGGAGGAAGTGTGATGGTATGGGGGTGCTTTGCTGGTGACACTGTCTGTGATTTATTTAGAATTCAAGGCACACTTACCAGCATGGCTACCACAGCATTCTGCAGCGATCCGCCATCCCTTCTGGTTTGCGCTTAGTGGGACTATCATTTGTTTTTTAACAGGACAATGATCCAACACACCTCCAGACTGTGTTAGGGATATTTGACCAAGAAGGAGAGTGATGGAGTGAATGCCTCCACAATCACCCGACAACCCAATTCAAATCAATCAAATCAAATCAAATTGTATTTGTCACATACACATGGTTAGCAGATGTTAATGCGAGTGTAGCGAAATGCTTGTGCTTCTAGTTCCGACAATGCAATAATAACCAACAAGTAATCTAACTAACAATTCCAAAACTACTGTCTTATACACAGTGTAAGGGGATAAAGAATATGTACATAAGGATATATGAATGAGTGATGGTACAGAGCAGCATACAGTAGATGGTATCGAGTACAGTATATACATATGAGATGAGTATGTAGACAAAGTAAACAAAGTGGCATAGTTAAAGTGGCTAGTGATACATGTATTACATAAGGATGCAGTCGATGATGTAGAGTACAGTATATACGTATGCATATGAGATGAATAATGTAGGGTAAGTAACATTATATAAGGTAGCATTGTTTAAAGTGGCTAGTGATATATTTACATCATTTCCCATCAATTCCCATTATTAAAGTGGCTGGAGTTGGGTCAGTGTCAATGACAGTGTGTTGGCAGCAGCCACTCAATGTTAGTGGTGGCTGTTTAACAGTCTGATGGCCTTGAGATAGAAGCTGTTTTTCAGTCTCTCGGTCCCAGCTTTGATGCACCTGTACTGACCTCGCCTTCTGGATGATAGCGGGGTGAACAGGCAGTGGTTCGGGTGGTTGATGTCCTTGATGATCTTTATGGCCTGTAACATCGGGTGGTGTAGGTGTCCTGGAGGGCAGGTAGTTTGCCCCCGGTGATGCGTTGTGCAGACCTCACTACCCTCTGGAGAGCCTTACGGTTGAGGGCGGAGCAGTTGCCGTACCAGGCAGTGATACAGCCCGCCAGGATGCTCTCGATTGTGCATCTGTAGAAGTTTGTGAGTGCTTTTGGTGACAAGCCGAATTTCTTCAGCCTCCTGAGGTTGAAGAGGCGCTGCTGCGCCTTCTTCACGACGCTGTCAGTGTGAGTGGACCAATTCAGTTTGTCTGTGATGTGTATGCCGAGGAACTTAAAACTTGCTACCCTCTCCACTACTGTTCCATCGATGTGGATAGGGGGTGTTCCCTCTGCTGTTTCCTGAAGTCCACAATCATCTCCTTAGTTTTGTTGACGTTGAGTGTGAGGTTATTTTCCTGACACCACACTCCGAGGGCCCTCACCTCCTCCCTGTAGGCCGTCTCGTCGTTGTTGGTAATCAAGCCTACCACTGTTGTGTCGTCCGCAAACTTTATGATTGAGTTGGAGGCGTGCGTGGCCACGCAGTCGTGGGTGAACAGGGAGTACAGGAGAGGGCTCAGAACGCACCCTTGTGGGGCCCCGTGTTGAGGATCAGCGGGGAGGAGATGTTGTTGCCTACCCTCACCACCTGGGGCGGCCCGTCAGGAAGTCCAGTACCCAGTTGCACAGGGCGGGGTCGAGACCCAGGGTCTCGAGCTTGATGACGAGCTTGGAGGGTACTATGGTGTTGAATGCCGAGCTGTAGTCGATGAACAGCATTCTCACATAGGTATTCCTCTTGTCCAGGTGGGTTAGGGCAGTGTGCAGTGTGGTTGAGATTGCATCGTCTGTGGACCTATTTGGGCGGTAAGCAAATTGGAGTGGGTCTAGGGTGTCAGGTAGGGTGGAGGTGATATGGTCCTTGACTAGTCTCTCAAAGCACTTCATGATGACGGAAGTGAGTGCTACGGGCGGTAGTCGTTTAGCTCAGTTACCTTAGCTTTCTTGGGAACAGGAACAATGGTGGCCCTCTTGAAGCATGTGGGAACAGCAGACTGGTATAGGGATTGATTGAATATGTCCGTAAACACACCGGCCAGCTGGTCTGCGCATGCTCTGAGGCGCGGCTGGGGATGCCGTCTGGGCCTGCAGCCTTGCGAGGGTTAACACGTTTAAATGTCTTACTCACCTCGGCTGCAGTGAAGGAGAGACCGCATGTTTTCGTTGCAGGCCGTGTCAGTGGCACTGTATTGTCCTCAAAGCGGGCAAAAAAGTTATTTAGTCTGCCTGGGAGCAAGACATCCTGGTCCGTGACTGGGCTGGGTTTTTTCTTGTAGTCCGTGATTGACTGTAGACCCTGCCACATGCCTCTTGTGTCTGAGCCGTTGAATTGAGATTCTACTTTGTCTCTGTACTGACGCTTAGCTTGTTTAATAGCCTTGCGGAGGGAATAGCTGCACTGTTTGTATTCGGTCATGTTGCCAGACACCTTGCCCTGATTAAAAGCAGTGGTTCGCGCTTTCAGTTTCACGCGAATGCTGCCATCAATCCACGGTTTCTGGTTAGGGAATGTTTTTATCGTTGCTATGGGAACGACATATTCAACGCACGTTCTAATGAACTCGCACACCGAATCAGCGTATTCGTCAATATTTTTATCTGACGCAATACGAAACATGTCCCAGTCCACGTGATGGAAGCAGTCTTGGAGTGTGGAGTCAGCTTGGGATTGGTTGGACTGCAGAGTGAAGGAAAAGCAGCCAACAAGTGCTCAGCATATGTGGGAACTCCTTCAAGATGGTTGGGAAAGCATTACAGGTGAAGCTGGTTGAGAGAATGCCAAGATTGTGCAGAGCTGTCATCAAGGCGAAGGGTGGCTACTTTGAAGAATGTCAAATCTCAAATATATTTAATTTGTTTAACACTTTTTTGGTTACTACATGACTCCATATGTGTTATTTTATAGTTTTGATGTCTTCACTATTATTCTACATTGTAGAAAGTAGTTTTTTTTTTTTAAATGAAGCAAAACCCCTGAATGAGTCCAAACTTTTGACTGGTACTGTATGTGAGAATGCTGTTCATTGACTACAGCTCAGCGTTCAACAACATAGTGCCCTCCAAACTCATCACTAAGCTCAGGACTGTGGGACTGAACACCTCTCTCTGCAACTGGATCCTAGATTTCCTGACGGGCCGCACCCAGGTGGTAAGAGTAGGCAACAACACCTCCGCCATGCTGAGCGTCAACACAGGGGCCCCTCAGCGGTGCGTGCTTAGTACCCTCCTGTATTCCCTTGTGGCCACGCACAACTCCAACACTAAGTTTGCTGACGACACGGCAGTGGTAGGCCTGATCACTGATGACGATGCAACGGCCTATAGGGAGGAAGTTAGTGACCTGGCAGTGTGGTGCCAGGACAACAACCTTTCCATCAACATCAGCAATACAAAGGAGCTGATCATGGACTAGATGTGGCATGGGCCCTCAAATTCTCAAAAAGTTCTACAGCTGCACTATTGAGAGCATCTTGACTGGCTGCATCACGCTTGGTATGGTAATTGCTTGGCATCTGACGACCGCAAGGCACTACAGAGGGTAGTGCGTACGACCCAATTCATCACCGGGGCCTATCTCCCTGCCATCCAGGACCTCTACATCAGGCGATGTCAAAGACTCCAGCCACCCAAGTCATAGCATATTCTCTCTGCTATTGCTACTGTTTGCTATATGTCCTGTTGCCTAGTCACTTTACCCCTACCTATATGTACATATCTACCTCAATTACCTCGTACCCCTGCTCATCAACCCGGCACTGGTACAAGTTATCATTACTCATTGTGTACTTATTCCTTGTGTTATTATCTTTATATTATTTTTCTCTCTGCATTGTTGGGAAGGGCCCGTAAGTATGCATTTCACTGTACAAAGCATGTGACAAATACAATTTTAACTAACGGCAGATGAACTAAAAAGCAGAACAGTCAGAGAGGAACTACAGAATGAAGATGGTCATTTTAGGGAGCTAATGAGTGTGCTGAAAGGAGTCTGCTGAAGAGAGCATGGCCGCCAGATGAGGGTCCTTACTGAGATTGTGTTACTTGTGTAGAGGTCAGAGGAGACGCATAAATACAGCCCATCTCCCTAGCCGGCTAGAGAAGTGCCTGCTGAAAAAGGAGCATTAGGATGATAAAGAAGGCCCTCATCCAGTTGACAAGGTAGAGGAGAGAGAAGCTTTACATAATTAATGTCAGGGTTTATCAGGGAACCCAAGCTGTGGCCTCAAAATAGCCTGGCCTGGGAACAACTGGGACAGGAAGTGACTCACTCTTACTTCCTGTATGTATTCTTTGTACTGCAAAGAGTTCCCCTCATCACCATCAGTCATTAAGTTAAACGTAGGAGGTGGAAATAATCACTACACACGTGGAGCTGAGAGAGAGAGAGAGAGAGAGAGAGAGAGAGAGATAGACTACTGTTTGCTGATGATCTGGTGGGCCTACAGCAGCACCTAGATCTTCAGCACAGATTCTGTCAGACCTGGGCCCTGACAGTAAATCTCAGTAAGACCAAAATAATGGTGTTCCAAAAAAGGTCCAGTCGCCAGGACCAAAAAAATACAAATTCCATCTAGACACTGTTGCCCTAGAGCACACAAAAACCTATACATACCTTGGCCTAAACATCAGTGCCACAGGTAACTTCCACAAAGCTGTGAACGATCTGAGAGACAAGGCAAGAAGGGCATTCTATGCCATCAAAAGAAACATAAATTTCAACATACCAATTAGGATTTGGCTAAAAATACTTGAATCAGTCATAGAGCCCATTGCCCTTTATGGTTGTGAGGTCTGGGGTCCGCTCACCAACCAAGACTTCACAAAATGGGACAAACACCAAATTGAGACTCTGCACGCAGAATTCTGCAAAAATATCCTCCGTGTACAACGTAAAACACCAAATAATGCATGCAGAGCAGAATTAGGCCGATACCCACTAATTATCAAAATCCAGAAAAGAGACATTAAATTCTACAACCACCTAAAAGGAAGCGATTCACAAACCTTCCATAACAAAGCCATCACCTACAGAGAGATGAACCTGGAGAAGAGTCCCCTAAGTAAGCTGGTCCTGGGGCTCTGTTCACAAACACAAACACACCCTACAGAGCCCCAGGACAACAGCACAATTAGACCCAACCAAATCATGAGAAAACAAAAGATAATTACTTAACACATTGGAAAGAATTAACAAAAAAACAGAGCAAACTAGAATGCTATTTGGCCCTACACAGAGAGTACACAGCGGCAGAATACCTGACCACTGTGACTGACCCAAAATTAAGGAAAGCTTTGACTATGTACAGACTCAGTGAGCATAGCCTTGCTATTGAGAAAGGCCGCCGTAGGTAGACATGGCTCTCAAGAGAAGACAGGCTATGTGCTCACTGCCCACAAAATGAGGTGGAAACTGAGCTGCACTTCCTAACCTCCTGCCCAATGTATGACCATATTAGAGATACATATTTCCCCCAGATCACACAGATCCACAAAGAATTCGAAAACAAATCCAATTTTGAAAAACTCCCATATCTACTGGGTGAAATTCCACAGTGTGCCATCACAGCAGCAAGATTTGTGACCTGTTGCCACGAGAAAAGGGCAACCAGTGAAGAACAAACACCATTGTAAATACAACCCATATTTATGCTTTTTATTTTATCTTGTGTCCTTTAACTATTTGTACATTGTATATATATATATATATATATAATATGACATTTGTAATGTCTTTACTGTTTTGAAACTTCTGTATGTGTAATGTTTACTGTTCATTTTTGTTGTTTTTCACCTTATATATTCACTTTGTATGTTGTCTACCTCACTTGCTTTGGCAATGTTAACACATGTTTCCCATGCCAATAAAGCCCTTGAATTGAATTGAATTGAATTGAGAGAGAGAGAGAGAGAGAGAGAGAGAGAGAGAGAGAGAGAGAGAGAGAGAGAGAGATGGAAAGACAGAGGGAGAGAGAGAGAGAGTGCTTGTATGATCTCTGACAACTCTGATAGCAAATATTACACCTTGTAATAGCAGTATGCCATTTCACTTCCCAGCATGCTCTGTCTCTTACAGAGCGGTGGTCTGTTCCCAGGTCAGCCCACCTGGGTGTAAGCATCACACTATTTCTATGCCCTGTCGCTAATTGAGACCGTGTCATCTCTTCTATCCACACCTCAGCAGTCAGGTGGGCTGACAAGTAGCGTAACTAAATATTAATTAACATAGGCCTCTCTTCTCCAGGATGAAAATCAAAAGTGAGTGTGTGAAATCTCATTAGCCAATGGGTGTGTGTGTGTGTTACACGTTGGTGGTGATTTACTGCCACTCAACCTGAAGTGCTTTGTTTGTTTGAGACTTAGTACATACTAGTGTACACATTACATGCATCCCATTCCATCACTGTCAAAGGAACTGACCACTGGACACAGTCAAGCTGGCTTTTCAATATAGTCGACACCACACCTCACCTCATCGTTCAGTTTAAACACAGCTGCATTTGTATGGAGCTCAGGAGAGTTATGTGTCACAGAATGCTTAGCAAAAAGCCTATAACAGAACACTTTTCCGAGGTAAGCTACTGGCGGCAAGGCTATCTCCCTGACACGACGGCAGGATAATCAAAGAGAGTGCAAAAGAGAGAGAGAGAGCAATAGAGAGAGAGTGAGAGAGAGAGTGAGAGAGCAATAGAGAGAGAGTGAGAGAGAGAGTGAGAGAGCAATAGAGAGAGAGTGAGAGAGGGAGCGAGTGCGAAAGAGAGAGAGAGAGCAATAGAGAGAGAGTGAGAGAGAGTGAGAGAGCAATAGAGAGAGTGAGAGAGAGAGTGAGAGAGAGAGAGTGAGAGAGCAATAGAGAGAGAGTGAGAGAGGGAACGAGTGCGAAAGAGAGAGAGAGAGCAATAGAGAGAGAGTGAGAGAGAGTGAGAGAGCAATAGAGAGAGAGTGAGAGAGGGAGCGAGTGCGAAAGAGAGAGAGAGAGCAATAGAGAGAGAGTGAGAGAGAGAGTGAGAGAGCGAGAGAGAGATGGGGATAGTTTAGCATACGGGAAAAAAGAGAGAAAAATGAATGGTGGTTTCTTCAAAACTCCAACTTTGCAGTCTTGTCACACACACATCAAACATCCACTTAATGCACCAGTAAATAGGCTGTCCCTATCTCCTACAGAGAACACAACACATCTTATCTGATGAGAATTGTCCATTAGCCACGGCCACCTTAACCCCTGCCTGCACACACCCAGCATGCCGACATGTCTAAAGGCTTTTAAGGGATGGTTAAGTTGGTTAGCTTAATCTTTTCATTATTTCAGGGTCAACAAGTCATTTGAAATGCTGTTGAAATCCCTCCACCATTTTGTGATTGGTAAGACAGGAGATATCCTGGAATATACGTACAGTGCATTGTGTCCCAGGTAATCTCACACACAAGGGTTAATATTATCATACATATCATATACTTTTGCAATAGAGTATAGATTTCTGATTCTGACTAACATATTCCCTGATATAGTTAGACGGTATCCTTTGGAATAATTATCTTGAATTGAGTCGCTGTCGTAGCTAATAGTCTGATTCTCTTGAATTGAGTCGCTGTCGTAGCTAATAGTCTGATTCTCTTGAATAGAGTCGCTGTCGTAGCTAATAGTCTGATTCTCTTGAATTGAGTCGCTGTCGTAGCTAATAGTCTGATTCTCTTGAATTGAGTCGCTGTCGTAGCTAATAGTCTGATTCTCTTGAATTGAGTCGCTGTCGTAGCTAATAGTCTGATTCTCTTGAATTGAGTCGCTGTCGTAGCTAATAGTCTGATTCTCTTGAATTGAGTCGCTGTCGTAGCTACTAGTCTGATTCTCTTGAATTTCCTGGCAGGAGGAGGATAAAAAGACATTCTATTATTTTAACTATACTGTAGGCTAGGTGAGATCAGAGCTCTCTATTTCTCCTGGTCAGTAACGACTAAAGGTTATTTTTATGGGGTTAAACTCCAGACCAACACCATCCAAGATTCGTTTGACCTAGGCTGCCATCTGTCTGTCTCAGCAGGTAGCTGTGCTGTGAGTCACGGCCACTGGACAGTCTAGGTCTGACCCCTGCCAATTAGACTGACCCCTCACAAAAGGTCATATCAGGTCAGGCAGTGCCCTCTGTATCGACTGAAGTACTGATTTTGTGGGTGTAGGAAGTCTGGCATACTGGGAGGAGGTAGGGTGTGAATAATGAATAATCCTGTGCTGATCACACCTGGTACACACACACCATACACAACAGGACAAATACACACTCACACAAATGACACACATACACACTCACACACATCTACATGAACACACATCACAGATGACAACACACACTGTGATGCATAGACAGAAGCAAAACCATGAATAGGGAAAGAGAGAGAGAAAGAGATAGAGAGAGAAAGAAAGAAAGCGGGAGAGAGTGAATCTCTAGCCAATGTCTAGGGTGTCTGCAGGTGATGGCAGGTTGTTGGTGACAGTGAGAGGTCATTGAGGAGGTGTTAATTGTTATGGACTGTCTCTTTCCGCCAGGCCCCATCGGGAGAGGAAGAGGCAGCCACGAACCCAGCGGAGGTGACATTAAACTGGGCACAGATCACACCATCGACCCCTGACACCGGACCGGAGCACCACATTTATATTCCACTTTAAAATCCAATTAAAGACTTCACCGTCCCGGATGTTAAATAATCAAGTTTAGCCAGAGGAAGCAAAGGTTAGAGAAGAGAGAGGGAGAGGGAGGGAGGGAGATTAGAGAGCAAGGAAGCGAGAGAGAAGAGAGCTAACTATAGGGCCAGTGGATTCACATACCAGATGAGGAACACTAATATTCAACTCTACGCTGAGACCCTGGTTGAAGTCTGTAGAATCCCCAGAATTAGAGCCAGCCTGCATGCTAAGATATAAGCTAAGCTATTAGCTACCAAGCCATAGGCTAACTGAGTCTGTTGACCAGTTAGCTGAGGTAAGGAGATAAGACTGAGACAGTCTCTGCAGTCACAGTTAATGGATGAATCCTGGAGGATCACCCATCACACATGTGCAATACCCACAGACACAGACAAATACTGTAACCAATCTCTCGATAAGAAAATGGTATTCTATCCTCCGAAGCTTCCTGTCGTCTGTTTCCCCTCTCCCCCTATCCCTTCCTCCCTTCTCTCCCTTCCCTGGCTACTGAAGGCACATCTGTGTATCTCTGCCAACTCCTCACCTGCAACTTCATCAAGGATTCTCTACTACTGCTGCTTGGCGTTGATAGAGGGTTGGTCATCAAGGTCATTGTCAGTAATAAGTTGATTCTGACTGGTTGTGAAAGGCACATACTGTATGCTGCTCTGTCATTCATGCTTACTGAGGTCTGGGGAGGTTCTCTGCAGTCAGTCCCAGTCTCTGTGTTCTCACTCAGCAGTCTCTCTTCCCTTTAGTGGTGATGTCTGGGGAGGTACTCTGCAGTCAGTCCCAGTCTCTGTGTTCTCACTCAGCAGTCTCTCTTCCCTTTAGTGGTGATGTCTGGGGAGGTTCTCTGCAGTCAGTCACAGTCTCTGTGTTCTCACTCAGCAGTCTCTCTTCCCTTTAGTGGTGATGTCTGGGAGGTTCTCTGCAGTCAGTCACAGTCTCTGTGTTCTCACTCAGCAGTCTCTCTTCCCTTTAGTGGTGATGTCTGGGGAGGTTCTCTGCAGTCAGTCACAGTCTCTGTGTTCTCACTCAGCAGTCTCTCTTCCCTTTAGTGGTGATGTCTGGGGAGGTTCTCTGCAGTCAGTCACAGTCTCTGTGTTCTCACTCAGCAGTCTCTCTTCCCTTTAGTGGTGATGTCTGGGGAGGTTCTCTGCAGTCAGTCACAGTCTCTGTGTTCTCACTCAGCAGTCTCTCTTCCCTTTAGTGGTGATGTCTGGGGAGGTTCTCTGCAGTCAGTCACAGTCTCTGTGTTCTCACTCAGCAGTCTCTCTTCCCTTTAGTGGTGATGACCAAATAAATGAATCATCTAACACTGTATTAGCTCAGTGGTGGGGCTGTCACTCACAGGTCACAGAGAGGACACACACACAATGATTCCAGATGGCACAGCTGCCCCACAGGTTTAAAGAAGCCACCAACTCATGACCGGTAGAAATGTCACGTCCAATCTCCGTCAACGCCCTGCGTAAAGTCACGGTGTGGAGCCAATCATTTCTCTTTAACTAATTTGTGAGGAGGCTAACGCTGCTAAGCTGCCTGACACACTCTTCCTCTTGACTGGCAGAGTAAATATAATCAGAGGGGCTGCAGGGTGAAAGACAGAAAGAAAGGACAATGTCAGTTTAATTCAGTAACAGAAAAGCTGCGAAATGGAGAGTTGAAAAGAAAGACCAGGGAGGTTCAGAACAGTAATGTTTGTGAAGTGGTGAAAGGGGATGATAGCAGTGTACTGCATGTTATGTGTGATGATTGTGAGGCGCAAAACAAATTCTACAGTAACAAGACGGGGAGTTCAAATAGGCCTTTGGCACGTCAAGGGAACTGAAATCTGGACAAACTGTAGGTTTATAACCTCTCAGAACTAAGCATTTCTAGCAGTAAAATGATACACCAAATGTAGGCAACATTTTGACTTGGGAACAGGAGTGGAGAAATATTGTTTCTTTCTTACAGCATCTTGAGAGAATGCTAATGTACAGTTACATGCCGTCTGTAGAGGTGCTGTCTTTATCAGCATCATAAAAGCTGATAGTATTTTAACCACATGAAATATGACTGAAATCTTATCCGAAACATGTTGGGTCATTTTCATGTTCTATTTCTTATAACTGGTCAAACTGATGTAATTTGGACATTTTGCACAGAAAGTATTTCCCATTTCTTTAGAGTTATATTCTCCTGGTCCCTAAATGTCTTTGCTCCGTGAAGGAAGCAGAGATGGCAGGGAAAACGTTACAGATGTCAACTCGATTTAAGCATTCATTCAATCGGGTTATGACATTATTCTGGTGAGCAAGGGTTTATGTCGTCTTCTAGGGAAACATATAATGACAGAAGAGAAGCTGCTTGTATCTAATTGTAGACAAGTTAACTAACAAGTAATCTACCAAAATGTCAACAATTATAAGCAGAAACATATCTAAATCAGGCAAATCAAATCCTACAAACTCTGTCCAAACATCTTTCTGCTGTTTCTGACTATAGCTTACATCACATTTTCTGTATTAGCGGGTTAGGGTCGGTTGAGGGCCTCAGATTGACCCTTTATCACATATAGTCCCGCGGTTGTGGATGGTTATTAGCAATTGCCGGTGGTTGAGGGTGAACCTAACAGCTGCGCAGCGCACCAATAGTGAGGTAGACATTGGGTTAACAGCTCTGTTAAATGTGCCTGTTCATTTAACTGTGGATCACAGACTCAACTAGAAAACACAAAGAGAATGTGCTGTGCTATATGAAATATAGATCTATAATTCTAGCTAAATGTCTTCTGTACTGCGTGCTGTGGGTGGTAGATGTTAAATGCTAGGTGTCTACTATTAGCACTGAATCTAATGCAAAAACGCAAGAACTATTGAGTGCTAGGGCTCGTGGTGTCAAATGTTTCAAAAGGCAAAGGTGCTAAATGTCATGAGTGGCTGAAAGATATGGCGAGAGTGTGGAGGTGGGGACAGCATCTTGATAGTCAGACTCAGATAAACCGTATTTCTTCTTCTGTGGGGTGTTTCCCAACCCTATGAAGGTTCCTATCTGTCTGTGTGGTGTTTCCACTTCAATCCAACCCTATGAAGGTCCCTATCTGTCTGTGTGGTGTTTCCACTTCAATCCAACCCTATGAAGGTTCCTATCTGTCTGTGTGGTGTTTCCACTTCAATCCAACCCTATGAAGGTTCCTATCTGTCTGTGTGGTGTTTCCACTTCAATCCAACCCTATGAAGGTTCCTATCTGTCTGTGTGGTGTTTCCACTTCAATCCAACCCTATGAAGGTCCCTATCTGTCTGTTTGGTGTTTCCACTTCAATCGAACCCTATGAAGGTTCCTATCTGTCTGTGTGGTGTTTCCACTTCAATCCAACCCTATGAAGGTTCCTATCTGTCTGTGTGGTGTTTCCACTTCAATCCAACCCTATGAAGGTTCCTATCTGTCTGTGTGGTGTTTCCACTTCAATCCAACCCTATGAAGGTCCCTATCTGTCTGTTTGGTGTTTCCACTTCAATCGAACCCTATGAAGGTTCCTATCTGTCTGTGTGGTGTTTCCACTTCAATCCAACCCTATGAAGGTTCCTATCTGTCTGTGTGGTGTTTCCACTTCAATCCAACCCTATGAAGGTTCCTATCTGTCTAATATAAGGTTATGCTGCCGTGTGTCTCTCTCGCTTGGAAATTCTGGGCTCTCACCATCTTCCATCATAACTGTTACAAGCTACCCCACTGTCAAAACGTCAACACCAAGCCTAATCCCATGAGTGGAGACGGGGACTTTCTTTAATTAAGCCAGAGAGGGCGGCACAGCAGCTAAGTAGAGCACAACCACACACACACACACACACACACACACACACACACACACACACACACACACACACACACACACACACACACACACACACACACACACAGAGATACAGAAAATATACACACATAACACACTAACACCTAAACCAAAATCTTCTCATCACTTGAATCAATCCCAGCGTACCTCAGTGGCCACCTTATTAGACTGAGCGTATAGTCACACACTCACACAGTTTTCTAGGCTAGTTGCCATATCTTCTTTAGAAGATCACACTCATCACACACAGACAATGACAAGCACACAAAGGGCTATAAGGTAACAACGCTATACTCTGACAAGCTCGCGTCTCTAATCAACAGAGGCCTTGGCGTGGGATTGCAGTGCTCCAGATATCCACCAGGTGGTGTTTACATAGAACATCCTTCTTCTGAGGAGATGCTGCAGTATGACAGAAGCCACTGATCAACGGAGCGTCAGAAATGTCACACGCAATCGCCACAACACACTCTCTCACACACACAACACACACATTCCTGTACAGATGTGCTCACACACTGGCAGTCAGGTGGTCAAGGCATTCAACTCACCGGCACTGACAGTGATGGCCTCGATGAACTGGTCTCTCCAGCTGTTAGTCCCCACCAGCAGGGCCAGGTTTGTCTTCTTAATCAGCTTGTCCACAGTGTTCTGCACAGGGATCACCACACACATGGCGTTAAAGAGCTGCACACTGGATAAGTGCATAGATAGAGGGAAGCAAGGCTGTCTAGTCTACATACAGGACACATTATCATGACTGTTTCTGTCCTTAAAACATATTTACTGCTCTGTAATAATCAGGTATTAAGAATAAACAACGAGAGTGAAGTCTGTGTAGAGAGCTTGAGTATTGTAATTCCTGCTTCAAGGCCATGACACGTAACAGCTATAGTGGCCAAGAGCCAGTCCTCAGGAGCTATGTGATGATGTCACAGGCCAGGGGGAAATAGATGGGAGGTTCAGTCCCTTACTGGGCCTGTAGCTGTATCCCTGTCTTTGATAAAGGTTGGTTCCCAGAGGACAGCAGCAGGCATTCCTAGAGCATGCTCAGGAAATCAAGCCTCATCAAAGTACGCATAGATCCAGAAGGACACCCCACCTCATCCTCCATCCATCCCTTCCTCCATCCTTTCTTTCAGAGGAATCTATTAGCTAGCTCCTGGGATGACAGCTGGATAGCACCCCTCTCCTCCTTCCCTCCATCCCAATCTCTCTTCCCTCACCATCAGAAGGAAAATCCCATACTTATTTTCTTTAGAAGGAAACTTAAATGGTAATTGAGTTGACTGAAGCTTTGTAATGTTAATGGAGGGATGTCTGTGCTCAGGTTTATGCAGAAATGGACTAGAACACTATTCTCTCCCAGCTTTGCTACGGTCTCTAAGATAATGTATTAATGTTTAGAGAAATAGAAAGACACTTTCCTGACTATCTTGACTTCACCTACTGTCGAAACCCTAGCTAGGTGTGTTGGTTTTAGGAGGGAGAGAGGGATCCTATACTTTCTGAAAATCACCTACTACCTCTGCCCTACTTGGCAGCCCCACATGATCAGATTCTGGGTCTTGCTTGACGTTAATTTTAGAACAGAAAAGTTGCAGACTACCATCTGAAAGTATAAACTCTTTCAACGCAGCCACTTGCTATGACTCTCTGAGGTTAGAGGTAATTCAACCCCCCCCCAGCCTCCCACCCAACCTCACAGTGAGAGCCACTCCAGTAAGAACAACACACGATCCGTCAAGTGCTCACAAGCACCCACCTATCAGTCGATGACTGTCTGAAGAGGGTGTGGGAGAGAGAGGGAGCAAGGAGCATGCACACACACACACACACACACACACACACACACACACACACACACACACACACACACACACACACACACACACACACACCTAATATTCATGACAATGACATCTATGTTTGTCTAAAGAGTGTGTGTGGGTGAAAGAGGGGCATGCTCGCGCACACACACACACATTGACACACACACACAAACACACACACACACAAACTGAAACGCACAAACACACACCTTAAACTCGTAGGATTCCTCAATGATGATTTCAAGTCTGACGTGGTCCCCCAGCGTGGGTCGGCCCATATCAGCGATGCGTTGGTCCTCATCATGCACTTCTGTCAGTGGCGTCTCCTCTTCCACCTCCTTCACAGCCACCTCTGTAGCTATGAGACAGAAGAACAACTTTGTAATTGACACCCCTGACAACTGACATGTTGTGTAGTAATATTGTGGAAGCCACAGACATGAAAGTGGTTCATTATGCAGTATTTTCTTTTTGCACATATGTTTTATTAACAGAACCTTTGTTTAGCCAGGTAAGTTATGGAGAGCAAAATGGTCTTTGACATCAAGACTAAATCGTCATTTAGAGTAACATGATTCCAACCATTACAGTTCCTATCCCCCAGAGTAATACTAGGTCATTGAACAGGTGACAGTGAAAGATGTTTAGCTCTGATTCTCCCCCCCTCTACA
>NC_088405.1:20871427-20931427 GCF_034236695.1 Oncorhynchus nerka | reverse complement strand
CAGGTGCAGTAAAATGTGTTGTTTTACAGGGTCAGCCACAGTAATACACCACCCCTGGAGCATATTAGGGTTCAGTGCCTTGCTCAAGGGCACATCGAGAGATTTTTCACCTTGTCGACTCGGGTAGTCAAACAGCAACCTTTCTGTTACTGGCCCAACGTGCTAACTGCTAGGCTTCCTGCCACCCTCTAAGAGTGGAGGGAGGGGAGAGTTAGGACACAAAACCTCCACCTCAAGCTTACAGAATCAAGATCAAACAGCATTTTCTGTGGACGTTCTTCAGAGCCAACAAGCCATTGTTTTTATTCATGTACAGTGTTCTACAGCATTCTACATGAGGCTGGAAGGATGTTCTGTCACTATATTATAAAACGTGTCAAGTTCTGAGAGGAAGATGTCACGTCATACCATGACCTAGTTTTCACCCCTCTGAACACATAAACCCATGATGATATCACTGTCAGCTGACATGACTTTGTAGTGAGAAGCTATAGGACTACTGTGACTTGTGAGTCCTATTAAACCGTGTGAATTCAAATCCAAAAGGATGATGATAAAACAGACTTTGTCTTGGAGACTGGGTATGACTACTGGAACATCTCCTGCTATTATCTAATACGAACCACACAGGGTTCTATTGGCTCTACGGTCTCTTTCTCACTCCCTCTTTCCTTCTCTCTCTTTCCATCTCTCTCTCTCTCACTCCCTCTTTCCATCTCTCTCGCTTTCTCTTTTTCCATCTCTCTCTCTCTCTCTCTTTCCATCTCTCTCTGTCTCTTTCCATCTCTCTCACTTCTTCCATCTCTCTCTCTCACTCTTTCCATCTCTCTCTCTATTTCAATCTCACTCTATGGGGCGTGTGGCGGTAATGTAGAGCCACCACTGTCACACAGCCCGGTGCAGTGATCTGATTTGGTGTGAGGGGAACAGTTCACAGTTCACAGCAGAGCAGTGCATTGTGGATTAGCGTCAGATCCAACGCCATTCGTTCCCCTCCGTCGCCCCACCATTCAAACCCAGTCACACTGGCGCAACAAGAGGAGGGTGGAGGTAAAGGGGCCAAATCAGGATCAAAGACTTTGGAGGAGGATATTGGAGCTGCTTTTTCCATTACTCAGGGTGCTTTAGTATGGCTCGGTGACTAAGCATGTTTGTACTGTATTGGCTTGCCTTGACTATGTACCACATGAACAATTACATTCTTAATTTTACAGCGACAACCTGGATAAATAAATATGCTTTCAATATGTCTTATGCAGCTCAACACAGCCTACTACTGACTGACAGGGCTGAAAATGCTACAAAACTCACGTCAGCTGATCAGCATGTAAGCCTCACCTACCATGAGAGGCTGCGGTTCACTGTGTCTGACGAGTGACTTGATGAACTCAATTAAAGGAGAGGTGAGTCTCAGGTGTAATTACTACTGCCTCAGTAACCTTGTTATCCATCCCCTTCCTCAGAGTGGTGGCTACCGCACCGTAACCCTGCAGAATACATCTGACTGACCCTGGCAGAATGTTCTGGGGAGGGATGGAGGAACGCTGTGTATTCTATATTAGTGTCGCTCTCAATCATCCATAGGACATCCTGGGAGAGAGGTTTGGTTATGCCTCCTGTGTCTTTCTCTCTCTGCCTGTTTTTCATTGGTCCTCCTCCTATCTTCTTTCTCTCTCTGCCTGTTTTTCATTGGTCCTCCTCCTATCTTCTTTCTCTCTCTGCCTGTTTTTCATTGGTCCTCCTCCGATCTTCTTTCTCTCTCTGCCTCTGTTGTGTAAAACTGTGTGTTCATTGTGTTTCTCTGTTGTGTAAAACTGTGTGTTCATTGTGTTTCTCTGTTGTGTAAAACTGTGTGTTCATTGTGTTTCTCTGTTGTGTAAAACTGTGTGTTCATTGTGTTTCTCTGTTGTGTAAAACTGTGTGTTCATTGTGTTTCTCTGTTGTGTAAAACTGTGTGTTCATTCTCTAGACATGTGGAGTTCAAACGTGCAGATTTTTCCTTTTTGGGGAAAGCTATTCACACTCCTCTTTTTCTTCGGGAGGAAGAATGCAGACGGCTTAATGGGAGCTGCCAGCTGTGGACCATCGCAAGGTTAGGTGGCTTTGATCATCTGGTTTCAGAGGAGAACAGAGAACATCTAAACAGATTGAGGAGAAGGAGGGCGTAGCTGGAGAGGGGTGTATGTAACAAGATCTCTTACCAGTCTCCAGATGACCTAGGGTGTGCGTCTGTGAATGTCCAGAACCACCCAGTCCACAGAATGCTCTCATTTGGTTCTGTATAGACTGAGCTATGTAATTCGTTAAGCTTTTTAAAATAGATATTCCCCATAAGAGTCTAACAGAGCCCACCCTGTCACCTCGAGTCAGACTGCATCCACTGATGCTTATCTGACTGCAGGATGAGGCTCAGTGAAAACAATAGAATTCTATACTTCTTCAGGTGACACTTACAGTTAAGAGTCTTAACATCACCTGTTCCACATCCTGTTCCATATCCTGTTCCATATCCTGTTCCACATCCTGTTCCATATCCTGTTCCATATCCTGTTCCACATCCTGTTCCATATCCTGTTCCACATCCTGTTCCATATCCTGGGCTAGCTGGAGCATTTTGACATTTTGAATCTTTAAGACTTGATAACATCTATATTATTATCTATGTTATATTCAATAAACACGCTGTTTATAGTCAATAAACATAACGTTTTTAATGATATTCATCCCGTACAGGTACTCTCCCAAACTATAGAGGACAGAATATCATGACTTCACAGTGGAGTAGTGTTCTGTGACCTTTCAGAGAGGGTTCGCACACTTCACATGCACTGTAGCAGAGGGAGTGTTACAGAGTTTCATTCTTAATAATGGCTATTGCTGCCGAGATGAGGTGAATTTGAGAGTACAGTAGCAATGCTATCACACTGTTGTTGCCCTTGATGGCTACACTTTTTCAGTGTTTTATTTCCATAAAGTTCTTCAGTGGATTGAGGCCTTAAAGGGGCAATCTGCAGTTGATACATCCATTTTTAGACTTATAAATGTATGAAATGTACCCATTGATTCTTGTAAATATAATTTATTAATACCTCGTGAGCTTCAACTATCGTACCCCATCAGAACCCAAAATATAGCTTGTTTTACCTCAATGTTTGTAAAATAAATAAATAGGTAAATGTAAACAAATACTGTATAGCCTCAAAACATGGTTAAAACTATCATTTTGATATCATGGATGGTCAGTCCTTGCATCTGTATATGCATTTGATTACATTTCTCCAGCCCCATCCCTCAGCTTTTTACCGAAACGAGACGGAAATAAAATGCGCAAACTGCTGATTGCCCTTTTAAGCCAAAGTCAACCCTTCCAGACTGATATGTCCAGTATGGACAAGCGTGTGGTGTGAGACTATTCCTATTCCTCCTCTCCAGTCTAGGCAATTAACCATAGATATAAACATTTACCATCCCTGTCTCTGTAATGTGCCTGCTGTAATTAGTCTACTGCTCTACCCACATATTTACAAATCTCACATACATTTAAATGCATATTTACATTACACATGTCATCAACATTGTCTTAGTGTAATTAATGAACCCACATAGTTGAAGTCTCACTAGCTTCATACCAGAGTGTCATTGTGGCTCTTATAGATGCCAGATGTTCGCTTGTCTTTTTCTAGAGACCTGTCACTAGGAGAAGATAATTACAGCATTCATTAGCCACAAGCCCCCCAGACACTAGTTTAACACCACTACTTTAACACACACAAACTTCTACTCAGAAGGGAGACACTCACAAGGCCTTAAAAGAAATAGAGAACAGACGACAAAAAAAGAAGGGGAAAAAGAAGAGAGGCTTCGCACCCCAGTCACATGCAGCTCTGAGACCCCAGTCACATACAGCTCTGAGACCCCAGTCACATACAGCTCTGAGACCCCAGTCACATACAGCTCTGAGACCCCAGTCACATGCAGCTCTGAGAGCCCAGTCACATACAGCTCTGAGACCCCAGTCACATACAGCTCTGAGAGCCCAGTCACATACAGCTCTGAGACCCCAGTCACATACAGCTCTGAGAGCCCAGTCACATGCAGCTCTGAGACCCTAGTCACATGCAGCTCTGAGAGCCCAGTCACATGCAGCTCTGAGACCCCAGTCACATGCAGCTCTGAGAGCCCAGTCACATGCAGCTCTGAGAGCCCAGTCACATACAGCTCTGAGACCCCAGTCACATACAGCTCTGAGACCCCAGTCACATGCAGCTCTGAGACCCCAATCACATGCAGCTCTGAGAGCTCTAGGGCCCCAGTGGGCCCCCCAGTGGAGGGCCCCACTGTCTGTCTGTCTGTCTGTCTGACTGCCTGACTGCTTGACTGTCTGCCTGACTGCCTGAGTGCCTGACTACCTGACTGCTTGAATGTCTGCCTGACTGTCTGAGTACCTGACTGCTTGTCTGTCTGCCTGACTGCTTGAGTGCCTGACTACCTGACTGCTTGAATGTATGCCTGACTGCTTGAGTGCCTGACTTCCTGACTGCTTGTCTGTCTGTGTCTTAATGCCTTTCTATTGTGAGGTAAGTATACAAGGTAAATCATATCAGACATGTTTGTGTTTGAGTAAACGTAGGTTACATTTCAGGAAAAACATTGTTTCACCCAACTCCAGTTCACTTTCTTTGGCAGAGTTTTGATTGCAAATATTTGAAGTAGTACTGTACTTAGTTCACATGAAGCGCTGCCAAATTCCTGGCTATAGGCCTCCTGGGTGGCGCAGTGGTCTAGGGCACTGCATCTCAGCACTAGTTGTGCCACCAGAGGCTCTGGGTTCGCGCTCTGTCGCAGCCGGCCGCGCCCGGTAGGTCCATGGGGCGATGCACAATTGGCCTAGTGTCGTGAGGGTTTGGCCGGTAGGGATATCCTTGTCTCATCGCGCACTAGTGACTCCTGTGGCGGGCCGGGCGCAGCGCACGCTAACCAAGGTCGCCAGGTGCATGGTGTTTCCTCCCGACACATTGGTGCGGCTGGCTTCCGGGTTGGATGCACACTGTGTTAAGAAGCAGTGCGGCTTGGTTGGGTCGTGTTTCGGAGGACGCATGGCTTTCGACCTTCATCTCTCCCGAGCCCTTACTCGTAGCGATGAGACAAGATAGTAATTACTAACAATTGGATACCACGAAAAGGGGGTAAAATATATATTTTTTTAAATTAAAAAAAATTCCTGGCTATAAAATGAAACCTTATCTCCATAATGCACGAAGATTGAGAGAGCTAATTGTGAACAAACATACTGCCAGCATTAAATCTTGTTTTGGTTTTGTTTTCCTCTCAGGCAATCAGAGTTTCACATTAATTAGCAGCTGTCAGGGGGAAGTGGAGCTACTTCAGGGACTGCAGCTGTTTACCTCTCCACTCGTCTTAAAACACTGTCTCCTCGGTCTCCCTTCACATGAGTGGAGGCTAATGATGCTAACGGAGCTAGCTGTACTAACGGTGTTGGTGGGGCTCAGTTTAAAGAGGAGGCAGAGCAGTAATTACTGTTTGCTTGTTGGGCTCAGTCAGTCAGTCATCACCCATTATTTCTGATCGCTCCCTCCAGAGGCCTGCTGGGGATTCATGGACTGTGTCAGTAGAGGCACACACACAAACACACACACACACACACACACACACACACACACACACACACACACACACACAAGAATGCACATACATTCACATACACTCATAGACACAGACATATCTGGAAATGTGCATGTACATCCTGGCCCAGCTACTGCTGCTGGCCCCAATCCTGACTTTGATATCCTGGCTCTGATATCTGCTTCACTGATTTCTACTCTCGTAAAAGCCTGGGTTTTCTGCTCGTTAACACTAGAAGCTTATTACCTAAAATGTATCATTTGAAAGTGTGGGTTCACAGCTCCAATCCAGATGTGTTGGTCATTACTGAGACATGGTTAAGGAAGAGTGTTTTGAATACTGATGTTAACCTTTCTGGTTTTAACCTTTTTCGGCAAGACAGATCTTCCAAAGGTGGAGGAGTGGTAATCTTTACCAAGGATCACCTTCAGTGCTCGGTTTTATCTCAATCTATTCATTCAAAGACTCAACCATGGACACTCTTACTGACAGTTGTGTTTGCTTTGTGTGATGTATTGTTGTCTTTACCTTCTTGCCCTTTGTGCTGTTGTCTGTGCCAAATAATGTTTGTACCATGTTTTGTGCTGCTACCATGTTGTGTTGCTACCATGGTGCTGTCATGTTGTGTTTATACCATGCTGTGTTGTCATGTGTTGCTGCCTTGCTATGTTGTTGTCTTAGGTCTCTCTTTATGTAGTGTTGTGGTGTCTCTCTGTTTACATTTTTAACCTCAGCCCCCGTCCCCGCAGGAGGCCTTTTGGGAGGCCGTCATTGTAAATAAAGATTTGTTCTTTGCTGACTTGTCTAGTTAAATAAAGGTTCAATAATAAAATATTATGATAATAACTAAACACACACACACACACACACACACACACACACACACACACACACACACACACACACACACACACACTTCCAATGTAGCTAGGATGAGAACAGATTGTTTTAGCAGTTTTTCTCATTCCAGGGGAGCATAACTCAAACATGCTGACTGTTATATTAGGAATTGATCCAGCAGCACTGAGCTGGTTCAGCGGTAGTTATAGACTCCGCGCTTGTAAAAGATACCGTTATAATATAATAACTAGTCCACAGAATATGTGGCCATTACTGTGGTCTGTTACAGCCCTCCCGCCTCCCTTCCTGCATTTGGCCCGCTATCCCTCATACTGCTGCCTAGTTAACAGACTATAACAGGACATGGCTGGGAAACCAGGGTCAATAATCACCACATAGCAGAGGAGGCTGGGAAGTGGGAAGAGACATTAGGTGACCTGGTGGGTTTAATCAGATGGACAACGAGGGACATTCGAGGGTAACCTGGTGGGTTTAATCAGAAGGACAGAAGGGACATTACAGGGTAACTTGGTGGGTTTAATCAAAAGGACAGAAGGGACATTAGAGGGTAACCTGGTGGGTTTAATCAGATGGACAAAGAGGGACATTAGAAGGTAACCTGGTGGGTTTAATCAGACGGACAAAGAGGGACATTAGAAGGTAACCTGGTGGGTTTAATCAGAAAGGACAGAAGGGACATTAGAGGGTAACTTGGTGGGTTTAATCAGAAGGACAGAAGGGACATTAGAAGGTAACCTGGTGGGTTTAATAAGAAGGACAAAAGGGACATTAGAGGGTAACCTGGTGGGTTTAATCAGAAAGGACAGAAGGGACATTAGAGGGTAACCTGGTGGGTTTAATCAGATGGCCAAAGAGGGACATTAGAGGGTAACCTGGTGGGTTTAATCAGAAAGGACAGAAGGGACATTAGAGGGTAACCTGGTGGGTTTAATCAGATGGACAAAGAGGGACATTAGAGGGTAACCTGGTGGGTTTAATCAGATGGCCAAAGAGGGACATTAGAGGGTAACCTGGTGGGTTTAATCAGAAAGGACAGAAGGGACATTAGAGGGTAACCTGGTGGGTTTAATCAGATGGACAAAGAGGGACATTAGAGGGTAACCTGGTGGGTTTAATCAGATGGACAAAGAGGGACATTAGAAGGTAACCTGGTGGGTTTAATCAGATGGACAAAGAGGGACATTCGAGGGTAACCTGGTGGGTTTAATCAGAAGGACAGAAGGGACATTACAGGGTAACTTGGTGGGTTTAATCAAAAGGACAGAAGGGACATTAGAGGGTAACCTGGTGGGTTTAATCAGATGGACAAAGAGGGACATTAGAAGGTAACCTGGTGGGTTTAATCAGACGGACAAAGAGGGACATTAGAAGGTAACCTGGTGGGTTTAATCAGAAAGGACAGAAGGGACATTAGAGGGTAACTTGGTGGGTTTAATCAGAAGGACAGAAGGGACATTAGAAGGTAACCTGGTGGGTTTAATAAGAAGGACAAAAGGGACATTAGAGGGTAACCTGGTGGGTTTAATCAGAAAGGACAGAAGGGACATTAGAGGGTAACCTGGTGGGTTTAATCAGATGGACAAAGAGGGACATTAGAGGGTAACTTGGTGGGTTTAATCAGATGGACAAAGAGGGACATTAGAGGGTAACCTGGTGGGCTTAATCAGATGGACAGAAGGGACATTAGAGGGTGACCTGGTGGGTTTAATCAGATGGACAAAGAGGGACATTAGAGGGTAACTTGGTGGGTTTAATCAGAAAGGACAGAATGGACATTCGAGGGTAACCTGGTGGGTTTAATCAGATGGACAAAGAGGGACATTAGAGGGTAACTTGGTGGGTTTAATCAGATGGACAAAGAGGGACATTAGAGGGTAACCTGGTGGGCTTAATCAGATGGACAAAGAGGGACATTAGAGGGTACCTTGGTGGGTTTAATCAGAAAGGACAGAAGGGACATTAGAGGGTAACTTGGTGGGTTTAATCAGAAAGGACAGAAGGGACATTAGAGGGTAACCTGGTGGGTTTAATCAGATGGACAGAAGGGACATTAGAGGGTAACTTGGTGGGTTTAATCAGATGGACAAAGAGGGACATTAGAGGGTACCTTGGTGGGTTTAATCAGATGGACAAAGAGGGACATTAGAGGGTAACTTGGTGGGTTTAATCAGAAAGGACAGAAGGGACATTAGAGGGTAACCTGGTGGGTTTAATCAGATGGACAGAAGGGACATTAGAGGGTAACTTGGTGGGTTTAATCAGATGGACAAAGAGGGACATTAGAGGGTAACCTGGTGGGTTTAATCAGATGGACAGAAGGGACATTAGAGGGTAACCTGGTGGGTTTAATCAGAAGGACAGAAGGGACATTAGAGGGTAACCTGGTGGGTTTAATAAGAAGGACAGAAGGGACATTAGAGGGTAACTTGGTGGGTTTAATCAGAAAGGACAGAAGGGACATTAGAGGGTAACTTGGTGGGTTTAATCAGATGGACAAAGAGGGACATTAGAGGGTAACCTGGTGGGTTTAATCAGATGGACAGAAGGGACATTAGAGGGTAACCTGGTGGGTTTAATCAGAAGGACAGAAGGGACATTAGAGGGTAACTTGGTGGGTTTAATCAGAAAGGACAGAAGGGACATTAGAGGGTAACTTGCTGGGTTTAATCAGATGGACAAAGAGGGGCATTAGAGGGTAACCTGGTGGGTTTAATCAGAAGGACAGAAGGGACATTAGAGGGTAACCTGGTGGGTTTAATCAGAAGGACAGAATGGACATTAGAAGGTAACCTGGTGGGTTTAATCAGAAAGGACAGAAGGGACATTAGAGGGTAACCTGGTGGGTTTAATCAGATGGACAGAAGGGACATTAGAGGGTAACTTGGTGGGTTTAATCAGAAAGGACAGAAGGGACATTAGAGGGTAACTTGGTGGGTTTAATCAGAAAGGACAGAAGGGACATTAGAGGGTAACTTGGTGGGTTTAATCAGAAGGACAGAAGGGACATTAGAGGGTAACTTGGTGGGTTTAATCAGAAGGACAGAAGGGACATTAGAGGGTAACTTGGTGGGTTTAATCAGAAGGACAGAAGGGACATTAGAGGGTAACTTGGTCGGTTTAATCAGAAGGAAAGAAGGGACATTAGAGGGACCAATAGGCTTGATCATAAAACTCCCAGCAGTCACCAGCTTCTACAACGACGACACTAAAACACACAGGAAATACTTTAGCATCACTGTTTATGGCAGCGCTTTTGTGCTAACAGGTTGAATCATATTCCTCCTGTTGTAAAATAAAGTATTTTAAAGCTTCACTCCAGAGAAAGCAGAGATTAAATTGCTTCCATGGAATTGTATTTTCTCAGGGATCTGGCATCGTTAGACTGAACAAGACTTTGATATTCTTTTATGACTTGTCAGGTTGTCGTGAATCTCGAGGATTGGGGGGGTTGATCTTCAACCTGTATTTATGTTTTATTAAACCTCACTCTTTGATCAGTGTATCGTAAATCTCTATCGGGTTGTATGGTAAACGTGGCGTTATTAATAGATAAATCGCGAGTGACATTACTAGGAACATTTCACATCCATAAATGACGGAGAAACAGTTAGGGGTGGACCAGTTATTAATGTTTCAGAGTTGAGATTGAAACTAAGAGGGTTTTTGTGAGG
Organism: Oncorhynchus nerka; assembly: GCF_034236695.1. NCBI lineage: Eukaryota > Metazoa > Chordata > Actinopteri > Salmoniformes > Salmonidae > Oncorhynchus > Oncorhynchus nerka. The sequence continues at coordinate 20,921,252 of NC_088405.1, read as the reverse complement.
TACTAAGGACAAACTGAGTGGAGCAGACACACACACACACACACACACACACACACACACACACACACACACTTTTGGCCAGGAGTGCTGGGTGATAAAAACAATCTAATATCTACCATTATCTCCACTGTTTCTTCTGTCATTCCTTGTGATGAATACGGGACAGAGATACTTGGTGGGAAGGATATCCTATAAATATCCTATCATCAGAATGCGACATTTTAGTCAAGCATATGTCCACTAATGCACTAGGGCTCTTCAGGACAGAGTTGGACGAGCATTGTCTTTGTAGGCGTGAATTGTTAAGGCCATTGGACACAGGAAGTTGAGCAAAGTGAGAATCGCAGTTAGCCAGGAGGGAGAAAGCGAGGGAGGAAAGGTGTGTGTGCACTGAGTCAAATAGAGACTTTGGAGGTGGAGGAGAACAGATTAGAACAGAAAAGCGAGGGAGAAAGTAACAGAGTAAAGGAGGCGAGGTTAAAAGACAAGAGGAGAGGAGCCAAGTGAGCTCCAACCCCAGTGTGTTTAGTTGGTCAGCTCTCTCACACCTGTCCGGCCTCTCCTTCTCCATTGTGGCGTCTGCAGCTCTAGGGTGAAGTAGCTGTGTTTATCATACACCTCACGGTCAAGTATTTTAATGGCTATGGTCTTCCTGCAGGGACACAAAACAACAACGTAGGGGAGTTGGAACCATGTATGTTAAACACACACACATAAGCACAGGCACAAGGACACACACGCACAATCACACAATCACACACTTGACCAGTCGTGGGAATGAGAGGTGGTGGTGACACGAGGTGGGCTGCTGCACGTTCACGTCTGCTGAGGGCACACTGAGTGGGAGAGGAGCCCGCTGCTTGGTGTGTGTAACTGGTAGTCCTACTCTGTCCTGTGGTGACATGAACTCTACACAGCAGCCTCCTCCTGGTGCCCCCTGCTGGTGTGAACATGCAGTGTAGCGCAGTGCAGCGGACGCTGGGCCCGGGGTCGGAGGTCAGGGTAGAGGGGTCTGACCCCCACGACCTGTACCCCCCACGACTATCTCCCCCACCTTGACTGTCATTGGTCTCCATCAGGCGAGGCTCTCCCATCTCCAAGTAGAAGGTCTTGTTTTTCTCATACTCCTCGTCGTCAATGATTCTGACCTTGATCATTTTGCTGAAGGAGGAGAAGAAGAGAAGAAAAGGAAGAGACAGTGAGGAAACAACAGGTCGGAGTATAAAAGGAGGAAACGGAGAGAGAACAGAACAGAGGCAGCAGGCAGACAAACCACACTGACATCTGAAAGACAACAGGTGGAGAGGAAGATGAGTAGAAAACTGAGATGATTTTGTATGTTTTGATCAATGAACGGAAAAATGTCACTCGAAGGAATAACATCACAATAATGTATAGCGCCTAATCTCTCATCACACTTTATGATGATATTGACTGTTTAAATTCCTGCTACACACACACATCTGTTGAAGTGAGGCGTCAGGTACTGACTATTTCTAAGTAGATCTGAGTGTGTAGGTGAGGTGTCCTAGCAGTGGTCCAGCCCTGAGAGGGGTCTGACAGACAGACAGACTGATCATAGAAGTGCTGAGCTGGACTCTGACTGACCCAATGCAGCATCCATAGTTATTCTAACACATCACCACCACACCACTCACTGATCTAAAAGCAAATACCATACATTTACCTCTAAAAACAGAGACCCAAACACTACAGTTACACCAACTGTTGGCTTGGTGCAAACGCCCCCCAAGTCACCCTGTCTTTTAAAGAGACTTTGCAGTGTATGTTTTGTTTACATCCAAAAAACATGCTGAAAGATTTAGTCATCTAACTACCACTCACTGTAGTGTTGTCTGTATAGGCTGGGTGAGTACTGACCGTAAAACTCTGTGTTGTTTACTGAGAAAACAGCCCTGTAGTGTTGTCTGTATAGGCTGGGTGTGTACTGACCGTAAGACTCTGTGTTGTTTACTGAGAAAACAGCCCTGTAGTGTTGTCTGTATAGGCTGGGTGTGTACTGACCGTAAGACTCTGTGTTGTTTACTGAGAAAACAGCCCTGTAGTGTTGTCTGTATAGGCTGGGTGTGTACTGACTGTAAGACTCTGTGTTGTTTACTGAGAAAACAGCCCTGTAGTGTTGTCTGTATAGGCTGGGTGTGTACTGACCGTAAGACTCTGTGTTGTTTACTGAGAAGACAGCCCTGTAGTGTTGTCTGTATAGGCTGGGTGTGTACTGACCGTAAGACTCTGTGTTGTTTACTGAGAAAACAGCCCTGTAGTGTTGTCTGTATAGGCTGGGTGTGTACTGACCGTAAGACTCTGTGTTGTTTACTGAGAAAACAGCCCTGACCCCCATAGCACTACATTCACCTGCTTTAAATGCAGCATACCTTAAAATGTAAAGTACTGGTTATTATTTATTTATTATGTTAGCTTGTTAGCACAGGCCTGCTAACCGTCTGAAGCGCCGCGTCCCAAACACTCACTGGACCCATATTTACTTTCTATCTCTTTTTCGATTTTTAATTTGTTTATACCTTCCGGAAACCTGCCTCACCCAATGTGATACGGAATCGCTATTATTTTTAATTTTTAGAACACACTCAAGAACCTCCAGAAGCTCACCAGCTAACTAGCTACAAGCTATTTAGTCATTGTTAGTTTTTTTAAACCTGGATAACACTCGCCAGTCCAGCTTCCCTGCCCCATCCACCGCTGCCCCCTGGACACTGATCTCTTGGCTACATAGCTGATGCACGCTGGACTGTCCATTAATCACAGTACTCCATTCTGCTTGCCATTTTACCTGCTGTTGTTGTGCTAGCTGATTAGCTGTTGTTGTCTCACCTACTGTTTTAGCTATCTTTCCCAATTCAACACCTGTGATTACTGTATGCCTCGCTGTATGTCTCTCTCAAATGTCAATATGCCTTCTATACTGTTGTTCAGGTTAGTTATCATTGTTTTAGTTCACAATCGAGCCCCTAGTTCCACTCTTCCTACCCCTGATATCTCCTTTGTCCCACCTCCCACACATGCGGTGACCTCACCCATTACAACCAGCATGTCCAGAGATACAACCTCTCTCATCATCACCCAGTGCCTGGGCTTACCTCCGCTGTACCTGCACCCCACCATACCCCTGTCTGCGCATTATGCCCTGAATATATTCTACCATGCCCAGAAACCTGCTCCTCTTATTCTCTGTCCCCAACGCTCTAGGCGACCAGTTTTGATAGCCTTTAGCCGCACCCTCATACTACTCCTTCTCTGTTCCGCGGGTGATGTGGAGGTAAACCCAGGCCCTGCATGTCCCCAGGCACCCTCATTTGTTGACTTCTGTGATCGAAAAAGCCTTGGTTTCATGCATGTCAACATCAGAAGCCTCCTCCCTAAGTTTGTTTTACTCACTGCTTTAGCACACTCTGCTAACCCTGATGTCCTTGCCGTGTCTGAATCCTGGCTCAGGAAGGCCACCAAAATTTCAGAGATTTCCATACCCAACTATAACATCTTCCGTCAAGATAGAACTGCCAAAGGGGGAGGAGTTGCAGTCTACTGCAGAGATAGCCTGCAAAGTAATGTCATACTTTCCAGGTCCATACCCAAACAGTTCGAACTACTAATTTTGAAAATTACTCTCTCCAGAAATAAGTCTCTCACTGTTGCCGCCTGCTACCGACCCCCTTCAGCTCCCAGCTGTGCCCTGAACACCATTTGTGAATTGATCGCCCCCCATCTAGCTTCAGAGTTTGTTCTGTTAGGTGACCAAAACTGGGACATGCTTAACACCCCGGCAGTCCTACAATCTAAGCTAGATGCCCTCAATCTCACACAAATCATCAAGGAACCCACCAGGTACAACCCTAACTCTGTAAACAAGGGCACCCTCAGAGACGTCATCCTGACCAACTGGCCCTCCAAATACACCTCCGCTGTCTTCAACCAGGATCTCAGCGATCACTGCCTCATTGCCTGTATCCGCTACGGAGCCGCAGTCAAACGACCACCCCTCATCACTGTCAAACGCTCCCTAAAACACTTCTGTGAGCAGGCCTTTCTAATCGACCTGGCCCGGGTATCCTGGAAGGACATTGACCTCATCCCGTCAGTTGAGGATGCCTGGTCATTCTTTAAAAGTAACTTCCTCACCATTTTAGATAAGCATGCTCCGTTCAAAAAATGCAGAACTAAGAACAGATACAGCCCTTGGTTCACTCCAGACCTGACTGCCCTCGACCAGCACAAAAACATCCTGTGGCGGACTGCAATAGCATCGAATAGTCCCCGCGATATGCAACTGTTCAGGAAGTCAGGAACCAATACACGCAGTCAGTCAGGAAAGCTAAGGCCAGCTTCTTCAGGCAGAAGTTTGCATCCTGTAGCTCCAACTCCAAAAGTTCTGGGACACTGTGAAGTCCATGGAGAACAAGAGCACCTCCTCCCAGCTGCCCACTGCACTGAGGCTGGTAACACGGTCACCACCGATAAATCCATGATTATCGAAAACTTCAATAAGCATTTCTCAACGGCTGGCCATGCCTTCCGCCTGGCTACTCAACCTCGGCCAACAGCTCCGCCCCCCGCAGCTCCTCGCCCAAGCCTCTCCAGGTTCTCCTTTACCCAAATCCAGATAGCAGATGTTCTGAAAGAGCTGCAAAACCTGGACCCGTACAAATCAGCTGGGCTTGACAATCTGGACCCTCTATTTCTGAAACTATCCGCCGCCATTGTCGCAACCCCTATTACCAGCCTGTTCAACCTCTCTTTCATATCGTCTGAGATCCCCAAGGATTGGAAAGCTGCCGCAGTCATCCCCTCTTCAAAGGGGGAGACACCCTGGACCCAAACTGTTACAGACCTATATCCATCCTGCCCTGCCTATCTAAGGTCTTCGAAAGCCAAGTCAACAAACAGGTCACTGACCATCTCGAATCCCACCGTACCTTCTCCGCTGTGCAATCTGGTTTCCGAGCCGGTCACGGGTGCACCTCAGCCACACTCAAGGTACTAAACGATATCATAACCGCCATCGATAAAAGACAGTACTGTGCAGCCGTCTTCATCGACCTTGCCAATGCTTTCGACTCTGTCAATCACCATATTCTTATCGGCAGACTCAGTAGCCTCGGTTTTTCGGATGACTGCCTTGCCTGGTTCACCAATTACTTTGCAGACAGAGTTCAGTGTGTCAAATCGGAGGGCATGCTGTCCGGTCCTCTGGCAGTCTCTATGGGGGTGCCACAGGGTTCAATTCTCGGGCCGACTCTTTTCTCTGTATATATAAATGATGTTGCTCTTGCTGCGGGCGATTCCCTGATCCACCTCTACGCAGACGACACCATTCTATATACTTTTGGCCCGTCATTGGACACTGTGCTATCTAACCTCCAAACGAGCTTCAATGCCATACAACACTCCTTCCGTGGCCTCCAACTGCTCTTAAACGCTAGTAAAACCAAATGCATGCTTTTCAACCGATCGCTGCCTGCACCCGCATGCCCGACTAGCATCACCACCCTGGATGGTTCCAACCTTCAATATGTGGATATCTATAAGTACCTAGGTGTCTGGCTAGACTGCAAACTCTCCATCCAGACTCATATCAAACATCTCCAATCGAAAATCAAATCAAGAGTCGGCTTTCTATTCCGCAACAAAGCCTCCTTCACTCAAGCCGCCAAGCTTACCCTAGTAAAACTGACTATCCTACCGATCCTCGACTTCGGCGATGTCATCTACAAAATGGCTTCCAACACTCTACTCAGCAAACTGGATGCAGTTTATCACAGCGCCATCCGTTTTGTCACTAAAGCACCTTATACCACCCACCACTGCGACTTGTATGCTCTAGTCGGCTGGCCCTCGCTACATATTCGTCGCCAGACCCACTGGCTCCAGGTCATCTACCATGCTAGGTAAAGCTCCGCCTTATCTCAGTTCACTGCTCACGATGGCAACACCCATCCGTAGCACGCGCTCCAGCAGGTGTATCTCACTGATCATCCCTAAAGCCAACACCTCATTTGGCCGCCTTTCGTTCCAGTACTCTGCTGCCTGTGACTGGAACGAATTGCAAAAATCGCTGAAGTTGGAGATTTTTATCTCCCTCACCAACTTCAAACATCAGCTATCTGAGCAGCTAACCGATCGCTGCAGCTGTACATAGTCTATTGGTAAATAGCCCACCCATTTTCACCTACCTCTTCCCCATACTGTTTTTATTTATTTACTTTTCTGCTCTTTGGCACACCAATATCTCTACCTGTACATGACCATCTGATCATTTATCACTCCAGTGTTAATCTGCAAAATTGTAATTATTCGCCTACCTCCTCATGCCTTTTGCACACATTGTATATAGACTCCCCTTTTTTTTCTACTGTGTTATTGACTTGTTAATTGTTTACTCCATGTGTAACTCTGTGTTGTCTGCTCACACTGCTATGCTTTATCTTGGCCAGGTCGCAGTTGCAAATGAGAACTTGTTCTCAACTAGCCTACCTGGTTAAATAAATAAAGGTGAAAAAAAAAAAAAAAAATTCAATGGGTGTGTGGGAGTGTGTGATTCTGGGTGTTGCATATTAACGTTGAGGCTGAAATGCTGAAGGACAACCATTTGAATTTGTGTCTGTATTTCTTACTACCCATCTGACCCCCCCTCCTCCCTCCCTCCCTTCTGACCCCCTCCTCCTTCCCCTCTGACCATCTCCTCCCTTTTCTCTGACCCCCTCCTCCCTTCCCTCTGACCCCCTGCTCCCTCCCTCTGACCTCCTCCTACCTCCCTCTGACCCCTGCTCCCTCCCTCTGACCTCCTCCTACCTCCTCTCCAGCTACAATGGGTTAAAATCCCTCACTCTGTTTCCCTCTGCAAGGCCCTGAATTCTCCTGTTCCTCTAATAAACCTCTGCTTGCTGGACATTTTCCTCAACATCCAGACATCCAGATACTCCCTTCTGCTCTATAACCAATCAAACTAATCCAAAACATATCCTTAACACCTCCCAATAACCTCCCTCGCCCCATAACGATCTCAGCTCCATCCCATGGCATCTGTAACAACACTAAGTGACCCCCCTCTCCCCTCAAACATCGAAGTACTTCCTCTCCTTAACAATACCCACAGAAGACACCACTGCCAACTCTTGTAAAGGGAGACAACGGATTATATTTCACAATGAATCCAATGTGACAGAAACTGTTGACCTCTTTCTTGATTAATCAAAGGCTTGAGTAAGTCCCAGTGTTGTTTGGCAGCGGTCTTCGACAGAGTCAATAGGCTGTTATCAGGAAGGGCAGTAGCTATTGGTTACAGATTTGGACCAGGGTCTAATCTCTTGCTATTGGTCCAGGAGTGACCAGTGGTGATATACTGTAGAACTAATGACATGGACCCTGAGGCAGACAGGAACTATGTATACGATAAGCTGGTCCACAGAATCCACACAGTGAAATAATAATTCATGTTGACCCAGTGCCTTATAAACATCGTAAAATCTGTGAAATCACGCTGGCTGTGTGTATGTGCCCTCTGTTCATGTTGGGAAGGCTTTGAGAATCAGAGGCAAATCAAATCACAGATGTCCTTACAGTTTGATTGGTCCCTCACTGGGACTACAGTACAGTCAGCCTGGAATCACAAAGCACCTGGCAGGGGAGATCTTCAGAAAATGGCTCTTCCCTCACCCTCACAGTTTCACAGGCATTACAATCATTTCCCACTCCTCCACTCAGAGAAGAGTGATCATTGCTGTACATATCAGTAGTCAGGGTATAGAACCAGCTGTACGAAATGCCTCATGAGAGAGGCAGCATAGCATGTAGTGAAAGAGAGAGAGGCTGTGATTTAGTCTTTAAATTACAATGTCTTCACAGCTGTTAGTTTATGTGACCAATATAAACATTGTGGTCTCTCTCTCTCTCTCTCTCTCTCTCTCTCTCTCTCCATCTGTCTCTCTCTCTCTTTCTCTCCCTCCCTCTGTCTCTCTCTCTCTTTCCCTCTGTCTCTCTCTCTCTCTCTCTCTCCCTCTGTCTCTCTCTCTCCCTCTGTCTCTCTCTCTCTCTCTCTCTCTCTCTCCATCTGTCTGTCTCTCTCTCTCTCTCTCTCTCTCTCTCTCTCTCTCTCTCCCTCCCTCTGTCTCTCTCTCTCTCTCTCTCTCTCTCTCTCTCTCTCCCTCTGTCTCTCTCTCTCTCTCCTCTGTCTCTCTCTCTCCCTCTGTCTCTCTCTCTCTCTCTCTCTCTCTCCCTCTGTCTCTCTCTCTCCCTCTGTCTCTCTCTCTCTCTCTCCCTCTGTCTCTCTCTCTCTCTCTCTCTCCCTCTCCCTCTCTCTCTCTCTCTCCCTCTGTCTCTCTCTCTCTCTCTCTCTCTCTCTCTCTCTCTCTCTCTCTCTCTCTCTCTCTCTCTCTCTCCCTCTGTCTCTCTTTCTCTCTTTCTGCCATACCAACTACTGCCCTCTTTTCCACTTTTATTCACAGACACTGTATTTTCAGTGATCTAGTATGTTATTTGTCTGGCAGATCAACATTTATTGAGTAGTGAAAATCCATCTGTCGTAGGGGTTGATTCTACGGCCAATCTGTCACTGGTGTCACTTGAGAGGAGAGGTGGAAAGTACACAGAGTCACAGCCTTAAAACTGTCATGATTCTCTCCTACACAGCACACACCACCCAGCCACAGAGAAACCCAATCTGTGGATTAATAAGTAAGTGAAAAGCTTTTAAATCATTCCTTTCAATGACAAATGCAGTCTACAGTACATCCCTGGGTTGTCACAGCAATGCGGTGTTTCGCCAACAAAACAGCTCCAGTGTAGATTGTTTCCAGATCTTGGCAAAATGGTTCTAGATGGCCACAGTATAGTACACAACTAGGTTAGGAGAGAATGGGATAGATCTGTGTGTGTGCAGCGCAAAGCTAACCCCTAGTCCCTCATGGCTGAGTGTGTGTAAGTTTGAGTGTGTGTGTCCCCACAAGAATAGTAAACAAACAAAAATCGGACCAAATGTTGGTCCCCACAAGGTCAAATTCTATTTCTAGGAGGTTTAGGGTTAAGGTTAGAATTAGATTTAGGGTTAGGAGCTAGGGTTAGTTTTATGTATATAGACTCTTTTCCCCCTTTTTTTTCTCTACTGTGTTATTGACTTGTTAATTGTTTACTCCATGTGTAACTCTGTGTTGTCTGTTCACACTGCTATGCTTTATCTTGGCCAGGTCGCAGTTGTAAATGAGAACTTGTTCTCAACTAGCCTACCTGGTTAAATAAAGGTGGAATAAAAATAAATAAAAAGGCTTAGGTTTAGGCTTTAGGTTTAGGCTTAGGTTTTTGGGTTAAGGTCAGGGTTAAGGTCAGTACGAGTTTGGGTTAGGGTGAGGTTTAGGGAAAATAGGATTTTGAAAATAATCCTCTCACACTATCCTTGGGAGCGGTTTTTGACGGTGGCCATTTCCTGTGTCAAAACGCACTCTATAGAGGCCTCATGGGTGGAATGTTATGAATATTTTTCACAATTTCATAATTTATAAACATTGTTAAAAACTTTTTTTTTTAAAGCCAGTGTTTCTATGTCAAACAGTTTTGTTATATTTCATTCTTCTGTGATGTATATAAAGTGTAATATTGGGATGCAAACTAAAAATGGAATACATTTCAACTCTATATCTGACATGGTGCAGGTGTCTTATTTTATTAAGTCCATAACCATGTGTGTGAGGTGGATACTTTAGTTTCAAAGTAGATTTGTTTAAGACTACCAAGAACCACACTGTGTGTGAGCCTGATTTAACCAAATGCAGTAAAAGGTCACTCAATCTAAAGGCTTCTTCCTACAGAGTGTAAAAACCAGCAGCCTGTCAATATCATAGCGTCCGGGAGACACTGGTGTCTAAGGAATATGCCCTGGAAAGAGTGTGACTCGTAGCGACACACACACACGCACACACACAGGCACGCACGCACGCACGCACGCACGCACGCACGCACGCACGCACACACACACACACACACACACACGCACACACACACACACACACACACACACACACACAGGGTGCTTTTCAACTCAGCATTGGGCTAAAGGGACGCCAGCTGACATCTCCTCACATGCCTGATGGGAGAGATAGAAATAGACTCAGCAAAAACCAGCTAACGGAAGGAGAGGACTTCTAACTAGCTCACACAGACAGACATACCACACAGACAGACATACCACACAAAGCTAGACTTACAGAGCTTCACTGCTTTACCTCAAACCACTGGTAGACTAGCCAAACGAAGTACCAACATTAACAGCCCCACAACACTTATAAAACAACCTATGATACAGGAGCTAACAGTACACTATGCTAATGAAACACTAATACCAATGATGCTACCACACACCAATCCAACTGTACAGTAAATCAGAGCTCTCGCCAAATAGAGAGAGAGCAGAAAGAGAGCAGAGAGAGCAATGAACGAGAGAAAAAGAGGGGGGAGATAGAGAGAGCGGGGAAAGAGATAAAGAGAGACCAGAGAGAAAGAGTGGGAGAGAGAGCAGAGAGAAAGAGAGAGCAGAGAGAGCGAGAGGGGGAGAGAACAGAGCGAAAGAGAGAGCAGAGAGAGGGGGAGAGAGAAAGAGAGCAGAGAGAGGGAGAAAGCAGAGAGGGGGAAAGAGGGGAAGAAAGAGAGCGAGAGAGAGAGAGAGAGAGAGAGGGGGGAGAGAGAGAGAGAGAGAGAGAGAGAGAGAGAGAGAGAGAGAGAAATAGAGAGAGAGGCCTTGTGGCTTGTCCAGCTTGTTGCCATGGTGCTATGAGCGTTAGCAGGCAGCATGCAGGAGCTAGGAGTTTCCCCTGTCACACACAGGAAGCAATAAAACACACAACAGAGCGGGACGTATTTGGATCGGAAAATTCAGGTTAGAAGGGAACACATTTTTTAAGCTCGGAAAATGCAGTGTGTCAGAATGGTGTTCCTCAGACTTTTCACCTAGTCTACACAGCGTTCCGTCACGTTGACGACACCAGGGCCTGGTACTGGTGCTGTGTATTTACTGTGGTTTACAGAGACAATTTAATGTCCCAGTAATAAAACATACACCAATCCTCGTCTAACGAAACCCACCAACAAGTAGCTTTGTTTTCATAAGGATTGACCTTTGGGGCGGCAAATCCATTAAATGTTTGTGTTTGTGCAAGCAGATTGTGGGTGGGCGGATTTTAGATTCAGACAAAACAAAGGCGTGTTTGTGTATGTGTGTATGTGTGTGTGTGTGTGTGTGTATGTGTGTTAGCGTGGGTGCAAAGTGTGAGTGTGAGTGTGGGGGTGGTCTGTTTTCATGTGCGGTTTGAAAAGACACATCTAGTCTAATAATCACTCTGTATCATAACCATGGACAAAAACCACAGCTCTCTCAGGCACAGGCCGGCAGAAACATTGTTAGTTTTTAACTGGCAATCGCAACAAGTTAGCCCATTGCTAGCAATGTCTTCAGCTCTGTTTCCCCTTTAAGGCTGAAAAGACTTTGGCTTCTATGCGCTTTCTACTGACAAGTGTAGTGCCAGGATGTTGCTTTGAGCATTTGAGGATCATTCTACCTGGAAATAATGTAGGTTAGCATTTTTCATCATGAATCATGTTCTGGAGTCAGCTCTACAGAGTGGTCACTAGCTGGCACAGCCACAAAGTCATCCAATTTAAACATAACCCTAACCTTAACCCAAACCTTAACCACACTGTTAACCCTAACCTTAAATTAAATCCCAAAATAACATTTTTGTTTTCATAAATGTTTACAATATAGCCAATTTTGACTTTGCAGCTGGCCTATCTAAGGGGAAATCGCTAAGTTCTGCCTCCTGGAGAAGAGTCATGACAATATTGAGGAAATAACACTAAGAAAGAAACACTGGGGAAAAAGGCCAACCGTAATGGAACAGCAGCGTTATAATGTGCAGATCAATACTGAAAAGAAAGGCCTAAAAAGTCCCTGAAATCATTATGGCATATGACCATTAGAGAAAGCGATTAGACAGTGTGATAGATATAAATAGTCTTCTAATATTGAGGGAGACGTATTATCATGTGAAACCGACTGCATCTCTGTTTTTAGAAATGCTTCACTTATTCAGGAGGCTAAATGAGCATCTTTCATTTCACAGAGCAGCTGGTCATTTCTCAGTGACTCCGGCGGTTTTATCTAAGGTCTGTTCTCATCCTTATAGATGGCTGCTTCATATCTTGAGTACAATCTGCCTGTCTGCCTGTGTGTCTATATTTCTGTCTCTATGACTGTTAGAGAACATTAATGATGGAGTCTGTGTATGATCACTAACCAGTCTATTGACTTTATGAACGTTCCTCTCTTTGGGAGGTAGTTTGTCCTCGGTCTCTGAACACGGCCCAGACTGTATATTTACAGAACATGTTGCGTCAGACCCAGCCTCATCCTGTGTCATGGAGAACCATTCTGCCAGTGAAAACTCCCATATCTGTCTGTCCTCAGGTTTATGACAAGGCCTAATCACTAGAATTTGTGTTTAAAGGTGACCAGAACCAAAATGATTCATCTCTCTCCCTCCTCTCTCTCTTTGTCTCTGTCTCTCCTGCTCTCCTAATATGGAGTTGTATCCCGGAGACAGAGAGAGAGGATCCCAGGGAGTCCCCAGATCAAAGAGTTTACATCAGCTGTAACATGGCCAGCCAGGAGGTGAACAGGCCAGCCGGCAGAGCTGACTGTCCCAGACAGGTCAGCTCCCATGTAAGGCCGCAGAACACACACACGCACAAAAATGATCTCCCTATCCCACTCGCAAGCACGCACGCACCCACACACACAGGTTTCCAATCAGTGCTTAAAAGCCCCAGACACTGGCTGGGATTGGATCTGTGTATTTGTTTCATTAGACCACAGTATGAAGAGCCTTTGTGATTATGGTTTCATCACACAGAAAATCAGTATTTTGCTCCGACTGTGCGGTTTAATAAATTCCCAGGGTACTTGTTTGAAGATCTGAATGTGTCTGCTTTATGCAGACTTACATTGGAAAAAGTCCTCGTCTAGTTGCGAAAAGAGTTCACTTGTTCAGATTTGAGTGCTAACAGTTCAACATTTCCCTGAGTGGAAAGCCTTGTTAGAGCAGGGGCTTGTGGGAAATGCTTGTGTCCTGCTGAATCCCTAATCAGAGCTTTACATAAACGTTTGCTGTCCCACTTTTACAACCCACATCTAATGTATCAATCCAGACTCTGTCCTCTTCTAAAAGTCAACCACATGGACCCCAGCCATCCCCACAGTGTCACCCCCCCCCATACTCCTCCTCAACACCGGGGTGCGATCAACCACCAGCACATTTACTGTAGTCCAAGTCAATTACCTTGATCATCTTCCTGAAAGCTTTTACAAGGACAGGACACATCTCCAGAGTTGAGATTGGCTCGGTCGGCCAATAGTAACTAAAGTTTTCCCTGGCTGGGAGTAGAGAAGGCAGCTGAATAGCTGGGGTGCATATGGGCTGGCTGGGACTGCCTGTACGGTGCTTGTATATTGTGCTAATGTTTCAGCTGACAGTATGACTAGGAGTCTAGTTATAACATGTGGACCTGGAAGAGGCCCAGGGGGCTCCATGTCTGTCTACTGCCCTGCTCTGACATGGTCAAGGTGACATCCCTACATAACCAACTCACAATACAACATAACACATCTCTACCAATGTAACACAACACATCTCTACCAATGTAACACAACACATCTCTACCAATGTAACACAACACATCTCTACCAATGTAACACAACACATCTCTACCAATGTAACACAACACATCTCACCCAATGTAACACAACACATCTCTACCAATGTAACACAACACATCTCTACCAATGTAACACAACACATCTCTACCAATGTAACACAACACATCTCTACCAATGTAACACAACACATCTCTACCAATGTAACACAACACATCTCTACCAATGTAACATAACACATCTCTACCAATTTAACATAACACATCTCTACCAATGTAACACAACACATCTCTACCAATGTAACACAACACATCTCTACCAATGTAACACAACACATCTCTACCAATGTAACACAACACATCTCTACCAATGTAACACAACACATCTCTACCAATGTAACACAACACATCTCTACCAATGTAACACAACACATCTCTACCAATGTAACACAACACATCTCTACCAATTTAACATAACACATCTCTACCAATGTAACACAACACATCTCTACCAATGTAACACAACACATCTCTACCAATGTAACACAACACATCTCTACCAATGTAACACAACACATCCCTACCAATGTAACACAACACATCTCTACCAATGTAACACAACACATCTCTACCAATGTAACACAACACATCTCTACCAATTTAACATAACACATCTCTACCAATGTAACACAACACATCTCTACCAATGTAACACAACACATCTCTACCAATGTAACACAACACATCTCTACCAATGTAACACAACACATCTCTACCAATGTAACACAACACATCTCTACCAATGTAACACAACACATCTCTACCAATGTAACACAACACATCTCTACCAATGTAACACAACACATATCTACCAATGTAACACAACACATCTCTACCAATGTAACACAACACATCTCTACCAATGTAACACAACACATCTCTACCAATGTAACACAACACATCTCTACCAATGTAACACAACACATCTCTACCAATGTAACATAACACATCTCTACCAATGTAACACAACACATATCTACCAATGTAACACAACACATCTCTACCAATGTAACACAACACATCTCTACCAATTTAACATAACACATCTCTACCAATGTAACACAACACATCTCTACCAATGTAACACAACACATCTCTACCAATGTAACACAACACATCTCTACCAATGTAACACAACACATCTCTACCAATGTAACACAACACATCTCAACCAATGTAACACAACACATCTCTACCAATGTAACACAACACATCTCTACCAATGTAACACAACACATCTCTACCAATGTAACACAACACATCTCTACCAATGTAACACAACACATCTCTACCAATTTAACATAACACATCTCTACCAATGTAACACAACACATATCTACCAATGTAACACAACACATCTCTACCAATGTAACACAACACATCTCTACCAATTTAACATAACACATCTCTACCAATGTAACACAACACATCTCTACCAATGTAACACAACACATCTCTACCAATGTAACACAACACATCTCTACCAATGTAACACAACACATCTCTACCAATGTAACACAACACATCTCAACCAATGTAACACAACACATCTCTACCAATGTAACACAACACATCTCTACCAATGTAACACAACACATCTCTACCAATGTAACACAACACATCTCTACCAATGTAACACAACACATCTCTACCAATGTAACACAACACATATCCAGGTACCAATACCAATGGGAGTTCTGTCGAGTCATGTCATGTCCTGTTTTTAGACAGATACCGTATTCCTGTCATTGTAGTCAAGGTAAACTATGAGTAAAGCCAACAGTGTTTTATGGACATAGTTAGGGGAAGAGTCGTTTTTTATTACCAGGAAAAATCAAACTTGGCCCGAGCCACGACCAACTGTGAACCCTAAAGGGTAAAACAGAGCTCCAGGGGCCCAAATGTCTCTCTTTTTTTAATGAAAGGACAGCCAGTAAAAAAATGTCTGTCGATGTTGTCCCAGATCAGGTGAATTCTCTGACTGCGTATCATTGGCACCCATTCTGGGCCTACCAATTAAACATGATCAGTTGGCATCGACCATCATTAGGCCAAGTAGGTCAGAGCAGAACAGAGCTCCCCAGACAACATGAGCCCTGGACAGAAGGAAGGATGGAGGGCGTTCTCATATGGAACCTTACAGAAGACACCATGGTCACTCTGAGCAGACACGTAAATTAATCACAACATGGACACAGAAAGGGACTACTGGTTGTATCGATCCAACCAAGCCAATGAGCTGAGATGGTCTGCTGTGTAGGCCTGCTACATACATGTCCCAATAGAAGTGTGAGAGATGAGACTGCCATTGGTTCAATTACGGCTACAGTACCAGTGTAATACTTCTATAACATGTATATAAGCCAACCAGGACTGTCGGGGATTTACTATCCACAGTCCCAAAGGAGTTTGTTAAATTGTCTCGGGCATACGGACGCCAATATGGCAACCTGGAAAACCCTCCCTACAATCAGCACTGCGCCTGCCTAGCATCCACACACACAGGCCAAAATAGAACAGTCCGGCGTTACGCGGCTTATTATCATTCAAACCAGTCAAATTTGTACCCGTCACCCTTAGGAATGACATGCCGTGTGTGTGTTTGACCGCAAGTGTGTGTATGCACTGTGTGTGCCTGTGTGCATGTCAGACCTCTTGATCCCAACTGGCTGTGTAAAATCATTAGATGGCCTTGGCAGTGCCCAGAAATCCATTTGGAATCCTCAGATTAGTTCCCCCCCTATTTGTGTCCTCATCCAAATTCTCCAGGATGAATGTATACACATCCTGCCCTGCCTCATCCCCACAACCCGTGACAGAGAAGGCCTCCAGGAAATAATGATCATGAGATGGGGAGACAAATGGTGCTAGACTTCACTTCTGCTCTACTCTGTGCTTTTTTCTCCAGAAAAGCCAATACTTGGCTAGTTACAATTCATTTAGCCCTAAGTCTCCCAAATGGGAATATGGATTCTCACACAGTAATGCCATGAGAAGAGAAAGAGATAACAAGAAAGAGAGAGAGAGATATAACAAGAGAGAGAGAGGGAGAGAGAGAGAACAAGAGGGAGAGAGAGCGAGAGAGAGAGAGAGAGAGAACAAGAGGGAGAGAGAGAGAGAACAAGAGAGAGAGAGAACAAGAGAGGGAGAGAGAGAGGGAGAGATAACGAAAGAGAGAGAGAGAGAGAGAGAGAGAGAGAGAGAGAGAGCGAGAGAACAAGAGAGGGAGAGAGAGAGAGCGAGAGAGAGATAACGAGAGAGAGAGAGAAAGAGAGGTATGGAGAGTGAGAGGACGGGAACGTGGAATCAGAGAGAAAGTAGGTTTAACAGCAGGGTTTTGTAAGTCAACTAATTGATGTCTGTTTAGGATTCTGAGCAGCACTGGGCTTTTGTGCTGAACGGAACACTTTTTCTGTTGGCGGGAAATTACAACTTTACTGGCTACTGGGTCAATGCCAGAGCTCTCCGACACATCAGAGGCAGCCGGAACTGCAGTGTCCAGTCGAAACCGCAGTTAGGGAACGGAGGGAGGAGGGAAGAGGGGGTTAAATCATCAGGAGCAGGGCTCTGGTTAGTCCAATCAATTAATACTTTGACCACAGTTTCATTCATTTGCTCCTATTATACTGTCTCTTGTTTCCTACATGAGTCATTGAATACTAGTCCACAAGAAGAGACTGCAATATAACAGCCCCATATGACAGGAAATGACTTGTAATAAACTGGCCCTAGCTGACGTTTCTGCCTTTTTGTCCCACAGTAAGGTCAGGTCTGGACTGAGGTGCTGTCCAGTACAGAGGGATGTAAAGTCTAGAATGACTGGAGCTACAGGAGTGGCTGATACATGAAAGCAGTGGGATGGAGAGAACACCAATGGACAGACACTGGCTGATTGAATCACAGAGAGAAAACAGAGCAAAGAGTGGAAAACAGTCATTATTCAACTTGTCTACACACATACACACACACACACACTAGGCTCTCATTTCTTGTGACGCTAGCATACAAGAACACACACATGCTTCCTCAGCCGCCACAAGCCAATATGGCCGGCCATGCTGGAAAAACGAGTACATATCAATTATAATCTGGGTGTACGGAATGCATAGAGGCCATTGACAAGCAATCTTACTAGAGAAACAAAGAGAGCAGAGTGCTATCCAATCTTACTAGAGAAACAGAGAGAGCAGAGTGCTATCCAATCTTATTAGAGAAACAGAGAGAGCAGAGTGCTATCCAATCTTATGAGAGAAACAGAGAGAGCAGAGTGCTATCCAATCTTACTAGAGAAACAGAGAGAGCAGAGTGCTATCCAACCTTATGAGAGAAACAGAGAGAGCAGAGTGCTATCCAATCTTACTAGAGAAACAGAGAGAGCAGAGTGCTATCCAATCTTATGAGAGAAACAGAGAGAGCAGAGTGCTATCCAATCTTACTAGAGAAACAGAGAGAGCAGAGTGCTATCCAACCTTATGAGAGAAACAGAGAGAGCAGAGTGCTATCCAATCTTACTAGAGAAACAGAGAGAGCAGAGTGCTATCCAATCTTACTAGAGAAACAGAGAGAGCAGAGTGCTATCCAATCTTACTAGAGAAACAGAGAGGGCAGAGTGCTATCCAATCTTATGAGAGAAACAGAGAGAGCAGAGTGCTATCCAATCTTATGAGAGAAACAGAGAGAGCAGAGTGCTATCCAATCTTATGAGAGAAACAGAGAGAGCAGAGTGCTATCCAATCTTATGAGAGAAACAGAGAGAGCAGAGTGCTATCCGATCTTATGAGAGAAACAGAGAGAGCAGAGTGCTATCCAATCTTACTAGAGAAACAGAGAGAGCAGAGTGCTATCCAATCTTATGAGAGAAACAGAGAGAGCAGAGTGCTATCCAATCTTATGAGAGAAACAGAGAGAGCAGAGTGCTATCCAATCTAACTAGAGAAACAGAGAGAGCAGAGTGCTATCCAATCTTATTAGAGAAACAGAGAGAGCAGAGTGCTATCCAATCTTACTAGAGAAACAGAGAGAGCAGAGTGCTATCCAATCTTATGAGAGAAACAGAGAGAGCAGAGTGCTATCCAATCTTATGAGAGAAACAGAGAGAGCAGAGTGCTATCCAATCTTATGAGAGAAACAGAGAGAGCAGAGTGCTATCCAATCTTATGAGAGAAACAGAGAGAGCAGAGTGCTATCCGATCTTATGAGAGAAACAGAGAGAGCAGAGTGCTATCCAATCTTACTAGAGAAACAGAGAGAGCAGAGTGCTATCCAATCTTATGAGAGAAACAGAGAGAGCAGAGTGCTATCCAATCTTATGAGAGAAACAGAGAGAGCAGAGTGCTATCCAATCTAACTAGAGAAACAGAGAGAGCAGAGTGCTATCCAATCTTATTAGAGAAACAGAGAGAGCAGAGTGCTATCCAATCTTACTAGAGAAACAGAGAGAGCAGAGTGCTATCCAATCTTATGAGAGAAACAGAGAGAGCAGAGTGCTATCCAATCTTATGAGAGAAACAGAGAGAGCAGAGTGCTATCCAATCTAACTAGAGAAACAGAGAGAGCAGAGTGCTATCCAATCTTATTAGAGAAACAGAGAGAGCAGAGTGCTATCCAATCTTACTAGAGAAACAGAGAGAGCAGAGTGCTATCCAATCTTATGAGAGAAACAGGGAGAGCAGAGTGCTATCCAATCTTATGAGAGAAACAGAGAGAGCAGAGTGCTATCCAATCTTATGAGAGAAACAGAGAGAGCAGAGTGCTATCCAATCTAACTAGAGAAACAGAGAGAGCAGAGTGCTATCCAATCTTATGAGAGAAACAGAGAGAGCAGAGTGCTATCCAATCTTATGAGAGAAACAGAGAGAGCAGAGTGCTATCCAATCTTATGAGAGAAACAGAGAGAGCAGAGTGCTATCCAATCTTACTAGAGAAACAGAGAGAGCAGAGTGCTATCCAATCTTACTAGAGAAACAGAGAGAGCAGAGTGCTATCCAATCTTATGAGAGAAACAGAGAGAGCAGAGTGCTATCCAATCTTACTAGAGAAACAGAGAGAGCAGAGTGCTATCCAATCTTATGAGAGAAACAGGGAGAGCAGAGTGCTATCCAATCTTATGATAGAAACAGAGAGAGCAGAGTGCTATCCAATCTTATGAGAGAAACAGAGAGAGCAGAGTGCTATCCAATCTTACTAGAGAAACAGAGAGAGCAGAGTGCTATCCAATCTTATGAGAGAAACAGAGAGCAGAGTGCTATCCAATCTTACGAGAGAAACAGAGAGAGCAGAGTGCTATCCAATCTTACTAGAGAAACAGAGAGAGCAGAGTGCTATCCAATCTTATGAGAGAAACAGAGAGAGCAGAGTGCTATCCAATCTTATGAGAGAAACAGAGAGAGCAGAGTGCTATCCAATCTTATGATAGAAACAGAGAGAGCAGAGTGCTATCCAATCTTATGATAGAAACAGAGAGAGCAGAGTGCTATCCAATCCTATGAGAGAAACAGAGAGAGCAGAGTGCTATCCAATCTTACTAGAGAAACAGAGAGATCAGAGTGCTATCCAATCTTATGATAGAAACAGAGAGAGCAGAGTGCTATCCAATCTTATGAGAGAAACAGAGAGAGCAGAGTGCTATCCAATCTTACTAGAGAAACAGAGAGAGCAGAGTGCTATCCAATCTTATGAGAGAAACAGAGAGAGCAGAGTGCTATCCAATCTTACGAGAGAAACAGAGAGCAGAGTGCTATCCAATCTTACTAGAGAAACAGAGAGAGCAGAGTGCTATCCAATCTTATGATAGAAACAGAGAGAGCAGAGTGCTATCCAATCTTATGAGAGAAACAGAGAGAGCAGAGTGCTATCCAATCTTACTAGAGAAACAGAGAGAGCAGAGTGCTATCCAATCTAACTAGAGAAACAGAGAGAGTAGAGTGCTATCCAATCTTATGAGAGAAACAGAGAGAGAGCTATTTATAAGAGCTACAGTATTTATAAGAGCTACAGTATTTATAAGAGCTATTTATAAGAGCTAGGTAACTGAGTGAGCCATTTGGATAATGGGAATGTAAATATAAATGACAATTGTTTTATATACAGTTTATGTGATGATCGCTGGAGAGAAATGTGAAACCAGTCACACGGCAGTAAACTAAAGCACATCAACATATCACCTGTTCCACAGTGATGTCTATGAAATGCTGGCCTTATAATTTGCAGATATGAAATGTGGAGACACAAGCTATTAGCTTCTGTAGCCATACGCAAATGACACTATAGTGCCAAAGTTGACTTCATATTGATTTCTAGAATGTTTTAATTACAGTAAATGCCCAGACCTTTCACTCTATTTGTACCATTGGTTTGGTGTTAAATATTTGCCACTATCAGTAGCCACTGTCCGTTATACCAACATACATTTAGAACTGTCACTGGCAGTTTCCTCACATTTTGCACCATTACATTACATCGTTAGTTGACCTTTCTTTCCTCTGTCACGTTCGTGTGGTTGTTCAGGATCACTAGCAATAGTGGTCATATTAGGCTAACCTATTAGGTTGAGACATGTACCCTATTTCAATCATCATGGAACGCAGACCATATTTAGCAGTTTAAACCTGGAGTCTGGCGCACAGTTCAAAGATGACTGGACCATTGTCATCACAGTCCATTGATTAGTGAGGATTATTAGGGTAGATTTATAGGACTACTGGTCGAACCCTATTCTACACTTTTCTCACCTTCCAATATTTCATGGATTGAACTTGTATATGACAACTTTCAGGACGAATAAAAACACTGTATTTTTGAGTCACTAATATATTTTGTGCATAAAGGCTCTCCAAACCTGTTTTTTTATTATTCATAAATACTTTCCTAACCCTAAATAATATAGAAGATCAGAGTATTTTTAAATCTACTAGTTGGTGCTGAAAAGGAGATGAATATGAGTGTATTTACATGGCTTTCTTTCATCTAACCTTCTCTCTGTATATTCTACTATTCTGAACCTTCTCTCTGTATATTCTACTATTCTGAACCTTCTCTCTGTATGTTCTACTATTCTGAACCTTCTCTCTGTATATTCTACTATTCTGAAACTTCTCTCTGTATATTCTACTATTCTGAACCTTCTCTCTGTATATTCTACTATTCTGAACCTTCTCTCGGTATATTCTACTATTCTGAACCTTCTCTCTGTATATTCTACTATTCTGAACCTTCTCTCTGTATGTTCTACTATTCTGAACCTTCTCTCTGTATATTCTACTATTCTGAACCTTCTCTCTGTATATTCTACTATTCTCAACCTTCTCTCTGTATGTTCTACTATTCTGAACCTTCTCTCTGTATATTCTACTATTCTGAACCTTCTCTCTGTATATTCTACTATTCTGAACCTCTCTGTATATTCTACTATTCTGAACCTTCTCTCTGTATATTCTCCTATTCTGAACCTTATCTCTGTATATTCTACTATTCTGAACCTTCTCTCTGTATATTCTACTATTCTGAACCTTCTCTCTGTATATTCTACTATTCTGAACCTTCTCTCTGTATATTCTAGTGAGCCTGTCAAGAAAATGCTTATTAAAGATACACCTTATTTAAAGGGATGGCTTTAGATGAATGTACAGAAAACCCTATTGAATGAAAACTCCATGAGAAATTCTGTTGGCCAGAAAGTGGGAGGATTTTCAACAGTTGAATATAATTTATTCCTCACACAAGCGAACCATGCCTGCAAAGCCTGTTACACTCCTGCATACGATACGTCTGAATACCAACAAGTCTGAATACCAAGTGGGTAGGAAAGGCATACATTTCCAAGTCTGAACCAGACCTTATGTGTTCAGATGGAATTAGAGGCCTTTCATGTGCGAGGCCCGCTTCCACGGACAATGGTTGGAATAATGGAGTGGAGCTAGTGCTGAATAAGCTGCAAACGCACAGATGGGCCTTTTAGGGAAACAAGGAAAACAAGGAAAACCTGATGTTTCCAGTTCCTTTAGATCATTCCTGAAAGGAAAAGCAATAGAGGAGACCTAGGCTAACTCCATACATAATGGGAATGAAATCTAGTTCGCCATCCCAGAATAGCCTGTTTGCTATTGATTGAGTAGGAATTTGCATGATACTGCCGATAAGCCGTGCATGGGCAGTCAGACAGTCAGTCAGTCAGGCAGTCAGGCAGTCAGTCAGGCAGTCAGTCAGGCAGTCAGGCAGTCAGTCAGGCAGTCAGTCAGGCAGTCAGTCAGTCAGGCAGTCAGTCAGGCAGTCAGGCAGTCAGGCAGTCAGTCAGGCAGTCAGTCAGGCAGTCAGTCAGGCAGTCACAGCATTGGATGGAAACACAACATAGTTGCAGAGATAAAGTAGGGGGTTAAGACACCGTCTGTTGCATTGCGTGATACAGTTGTTAAAGCTTCATGGCACATGGTCCCCCTTCATTTCATGATGCTTACATGTCCATTACTGACAGAATGATGACTACATCAACACTGTTATACAATACAGAGGAAGAGGAGAGATATGGCACGAGAAGGGGGGGGGGGGGACAAACGGGAGTGGAGAGGGAGACAGTGAAAGACAGAAGAAGGGAGGGAAGGATGGAGGGAGAGGAAACAAGTCAGAGGAAGAGGAGAGATATGGCACGAGAAGGGGGGACAAACGGGAGTGGAGCGGGAGACAGTGAAAGACAGAAGAAGGGAGGGAAGGATGGAGGGAGAGGAAACAAGTCAGAGGAAGAGGAGAGATATGGCACGAGAAGGGGGGCAAACGGGAGTGGAGCGGGAGACAGTGAAAGACAGAAGAAGGGAGGGAAGGATGGAGGGAGAGGAAACAAGTCAGAGGAAGAGGAGAGATATGGCACGAGAAGGGGGACAAACGGGAGTGAAGCGGGAGACAGTGAAAGACAGAAGAAGGGAGGGAAGGATGGAGGGAGAGGAAACAAGTCAGAGGAAGAGGAGAGATATGGCACGAGAAGGGGGGGGCAAATGGGAGTGGAGAGGGAGACAGTGAAAGACAGAAGAAGGAGGGAAGGATGGAGGGAGAGGAAACAAGTCAGAGGAAGAGGAGAGATATGGCACGAGAAGGGGGGACAAATGGGAGTGGAGAGGGAGACAGTGAAAGACAGAAGAAGGGAGGGAAGGATGGAGGGAGAGGAAACAAGTCAGAGGAAGAGGAGAGATATGGCACGAGAAGGGGGGGCAAATGGGAGTGGAGAGGGAGACAGTGAAAGACAGAAGAAGGGAGGGAAGGATGGAGGGAGAGGAAACAAGTCAGAGGAAGAGGAGAGATATGGCACGAGAAGGGGGGGGGGACAAATGGGAGTGGAGAGGGAGACAGTGAAAGACAGAAGAAGGGAGGGAAAGATGGAGGGAGAGGAAACAAGTCAGAGGAAGAGGAGAGATATGGCACGAGAAGGGGGGGGACAAATGGGAGTGGAGAGGGAGACAGTGAAAGACAGAAGAAGGGAGGGAAGGATGGAGGGAGAGGAAACAAGTCAGAGGAAGAGGAGAGATATGGCACGAGAAGGGGGGGGGGCAAATGGGAGTGGAGAGGGAGACAGTGAAAGACAGAAGAAGGGAGGGAAGGATGGAGGGAGAGGAAACAAGTCAGAGGGAGAAGAGCTCTCTGCACAGATGGTGTGTGAAACCTGTTAAGAGGACTGATGTCTGTCAGTGAGAGCTGCTTCTGCAAGCCTATAGATATTGACCACACCACCTCTCCACTCCTCTCCTTTTTGTTCTCTCCTTACTGTACATGTCCATCTCCTCTCCTTACATCTCCCCTACCCTTACATTTCCTTTATCTCCCCTACCCTTACATTTCCTTTATCTCCCCTACCCTTACATTTCCTTTCCTCTCCTCTCCTCTCCTTACATCTCCCCTACCCTTACATTTCCTTTCCCCCCCTCCCCTCCCCTCCCCTCTTCTCCTCTCCTCTACTCTCTCCTTGCCTTTTTCCTCTCCTTGCCTTTTTCCTCACCTCTCTCCTCTCCTTATTTCTCCTCACCTCTCTCCTCTCCTTATTTCTCCTCTCCTCTCCCTCATGCACACGCATACAGTACAGTACACCCACCGGTTATCTAGCTAGCAGATGAATATAAGATGGCCCTGTTATTCAACAATTCAGCAGCATTCTGCATCATCTCTCCTGGACATGGCGACAGATACTGTATGAGCCACGCTTCTTTTCACTTGATGCTCAATTCCAGTCCCAACAACAACAGCAATGCATCAGCAGCCTGCTGGAAATGTCAATCATTCTCTGGGGCTGGAGACAGGACCTTTTAAAGAATACAATTTAGCTAAGCAAACTAAATGATCACTTACGTAACTCCAGTGAATGTGAGTTTGCTGTCTGTTCAGAGGCACTCACAGTTCATAACAATACTGTAAGTGGACTGTTTTGGGGTAATGTCAACTCATCCCTGTCAAACTCAACACAGTGAGACAGGGGAGGGGATATGTTAGTTCATACATTGCCACATCAGTTGCATTATATAATGTCAGCATCACTGTATATAATATTCACAGTACTGAGCATCACATGTCCCAGAAAGGATAAGCACATTGAGCAGGTCAGACATGAGTCAAATTAGGTCATTTCTCCATACAGTGAGACAGACAGACAGACAGACAGACAGACAGACAGACAGACAGACAGACAGACAGACAGACAGACAGACAGACAGACAGACAGACAGACAGACAGACAGACAGACAGACAGACAGACAGACAGACAGACAGACAGACAGACAGACAGACAGACAGACGGATGGAAGGAGGGATACAGCTGGATCCCCAGATCTCAGCCACGTCAATGACCGTGTAAATACATAGAGAGAATCCCCTGTCTCAAGGGACAGTGTGTGTAGTGTCAGCTGCTCATGACAGGCAAACTGTCTCAATACACCTCCTGTGTGTAGGGGGTTAAGACAAAGGAAAAGAGAAATAATGTTATTGGCAGAGAGGTTCGGGACTCTCTTATTGGTCTATTAACCAATTAAGTGCATGGTGATGTCACCATGGAAGGCCAAAACTCCATCCCACCAAAACAGGCTGAAATGTCAGGCAGTCTTTTCAAACAGGTCTTACTCTAAAAGGGCGTTATCATCATTCTACTGTATTATTCCACCTCATGTTTTGAACTCTGTCTCTCTCTCTCTCGCTCTCTCTCTCTGTCTCTGTCTCTCTCTCTCTCTCTCTCTGTCTCTCTCTCTCGCTCTCTCTCTCTCTCTCCGTCTCTCTCTCTCTCTCTCTCTCTCTCTCTCTCTCTCTCTCTCTCTCTCATGCTCCCATGCTCTCTCTCTCTCTCTCTCTCTCTCTCATGCTCTCTCTCTCTCTCTCATGCTTTCTCTCTCTCTCTCTCTCTCTCTCTCTCTCTCTCTCTCTCTCTCTCTCATGCTCTCTCTCTCTCTCTCTCATGCTCCCATGCTCTCTCTCTCTCTCTCTCTCTCTCTCTCTCTCTCATGCTCTCTCTCTCTCTCTCTCTCTCTCATGCTCCCATGCTCTCTCTCTCTCTCTCCCTACTGTGTGTGTGTTTGTTTGTTGACATATCTGTATCTCAGACTCCCAGGGAGTACTGCAGTGCAATAGGAACAGGAGCCACTTTGTCTCTATGTTTTCCTCTCTCAGCCTCGTCTTACACTTCCTTGGTTTATCTCTCTCTCTGCCTCTCTCTCTCTCTCTCTCTCTCTCTCTGTCTATAGTTTGTTATAAAGCGGCACTTTAGGGAATAGTCTTTGACTTTGAGTGGCACACTTTAAGTGACTTAATTAAATCTAAACTAGTTTCCACTCAAGGCAACAATGCTGTCAAAGTCCCATTAAGAGGGGCAGAGATAAGAGCACTTAAACATTGGCATGGTTTGTTTAGGTGATCATTCATTAGTCATCCTCTCTCTCCCCTCAGCCTGAAGACTGAAGACAAGAGCTGAATCTACAACATGGAAGTTACTGAATCCAGCCATATAGGAGATATTAGAGGGAGGGTGAGAGGAGGGAGAGGGGAGATGAGAGAGAGGGGAGAGGAGAGAGGAGGGAGAGGGGAGAGGAGGGAGAGGGGAGAGGGAGCGAGAGGGGAGAGGAGGGAGAGGGGAGAGGAGGGAGAGGAGGGAGAGGGGAGAGGGGAGAGGAGAGAGGAGGGAGAGGGGAGAGAGGAGGGAGAGGAGAGAGGAGGGAGAGGGGATAGGAGAGAGAGGGCAGAGGAGGGAGAGGAGAGAGAGGAGAGAGGAGGGAGAGGAGGGAGAGGAGGAGGGAGAGGGGAGAGGAGGGAGAGGAGGGAGAGGAGGGAGATGAGAGAGGAGGGAGAGGGGAGAGGAGGGAGAGGAGAGAGGAGTGAGAGAGAATGGAGGGAGAAAGAGAGAGAGAGAGAGAGAGAGAGAGAGAGAGAGAGAGAGAGAGAGAGAGAGAGAGAGAGAGAGAGAGAGAGAGAGAGAGAGAGAGAGAGAGAGAGAGAGAGAGAGAACGATTGCTGCAGAGTGCCTGTGAGATAGTGGAATGGGGTCACCTTTGCACCTGTGAGTACAAACAAATGAGTCACAGTGTATCTCTGAGGGATTAGCCACAGATTGCTTTAGTAATGTGCTGCAGTGTACTGTACGTTTGAGTGTAAAAACAGGTCATGTTGGGCCCATTGGTGGTGGTCTGGTGGACAAGGTGAGTTAGCCTACATCAAGTATTTACTTTGTGAGGCGCTAACTCTGTTCAGCATAAATCCAACTCATTTCTATTCATGACTATGGTAGCCTATAGTCCTTTAGCTCAATGTCTACATCGATGGGATGGGGATTAATGTTCCCTTTATAGAGAGGGGGGTCAGCCAGTCTCCCAGCTCTCTGTGTAAACTACCTCCCATAAGACCACCAGGAGACTAAAGCCCAGTTAATACCTGGAGACGCTCAGTTCACACACATCAATCAGTCTATCAGCCTGGGAAACAACCAGGCCGTTCAAAAATGAGAGTACTGCAGCTATTCTTCACTATAGACATGAGGGTTGTAGAAATACTGAAGCATGGTTGCAAAATAATATTCGTTTTAGAGAACCACACAGCATAAATCCATAAAGTCCTTCCCAGTTCCACCAGGCTCTCTCTATGAACAGCATTGACGTCATATCTCTCTCTCTCTCTCTCTCTCTCTCTCTCTCTCTCACACACACACACACACACACACACACACACACACACACACACACACACACACACACACACACACACACACACACACACACACACACACAGGGGCCAGACCTACTCTGGTGTGTAACTGCTATATGTCTGTCTGTTCACACATTCAAACATTAACCCACAACTATCAACTATGTTTACACAAACCATGCGTAACTGCCCTGTTTATAACCTGGTTATAACCTGGTTATAACATGAAAGAGCAGAGAAGGACAGAGAAAGACCCAGCAGAGACTGTAGTACGACACACAAACTGTGTGTGTTTGTGTGTGTGTTTGTGTGTGTGTTTGTGTTGCCCACTACAGAGAGCCCTTTGCCACAGCAGGAACATCAGTCTACCCACTGCAGTGACTCACAGGGCCTTAACAGGCTTCTGATGCACTGTCAGAGAGAGCGTGAGAAAGAAAGAAAGAGAGATACAGAGATACATAATCTCTACAGAATAATGCAAAAGGGTATCGTCACAGCCCTATTAATGACGCAGCGGAGACAATCATTCTCATTGCGCCCTCATCCCATTATCCACTGGGGTCCCTCTCTGGCCAGGCCTCCTCCCTGCCCATATGATTGGAAGGGCTACTGATAAATCAGACAAATAATCCATTCCTATTGGCTAAAACAGGGGATCAGCGTGCATGATCAGCGCTCACTCCATTTGATCATTCCTATTGGAGTACAGGTAGTAGTTTTTCCATTTGGTGTCTGAACATGGTCCTCTGCACACCCTGAGACAGTGAATGGATGATTTAACACGGTCCTCTGCACACCCTGAGACAGTGAATGGATGATTTAACACAGTCCCCTGGACACCCTGAAACAGTGAATGGATGATTTAACACGGTCCTCTGCACACCCCGAGACAGTGAATGGATGATTTAACACAGTCCCCTGGACACCCTGAAACAGTGAATGGATAATTTAACACGGTCCTCTGCACACCCCGAGACAGTGAATGGATGATTTAACATGGTCCTCTGCACACCCTGAGACAGTGAATGGATGATTTAACATGGTCCTCTGGACACCCTGAAACAGTGAATGGATGATTTAACATGGTCCTCTGCACAGCCTGAGACGGTGAATGGATGATTTAACATGGTCCTCTGCACACCCTGAGACAGTGAATGGATGATTTAACATGGTCCTCTGCACACCCTGAAACAGTGAATGGATGATTTAACATGGTCCTCTGCACACCCTGAGACAGTGAATGGATGATTTAACACGGTCCCCTGGACACCCTGAGACAGTGAATGGATGATTTAACACGGTCCCCTGGACACCCTGAAACAGTGAATGGATGATTTAACATGGTCCTCTGCACACCCTGAGACAGTGAATGGATGATTTAACACGGTCCTCTGCACACCCTGAGACAGTGAATGGATGATTTAACATGGTCCTCTGCACACCCTGAGACAGTGAATGGATGATTTAACACGGTCCTCTGCACACCCTGAGACAGTGAATGGATGATTTAACATGGTCCTCTGCACACCCTGAGACAGTGAATGGATGATTTAACACAGTCCCCTGGACACCCTGAGACAGTGAATGGATGATTTAACACAGTCCCCTGGACACCCTGAGACAGTGAATGGATGATTTAACACAGTCCCCTGGACACCCTGAGACAGTGAATGGATGATTTAACACAGTCCCCTGGACACCCTGAGACAGTGAATGGATGATTTAACACGGTCCCCTGGACACCCTGAAACAGTGAATGGATGATTTAACATGGTCCTCTGCACACCCTGAGACAGTGAATGGATGATTTAACACGGTCCTCTGCACACCCTGAGACAGTGAATGGATGATTTAACACAGTCCCCTGGACACCCTGAGACAGTGAATGGATGATTTAACACAGTCCCCTGGACACTCTCGAGTCTGATTTCCATTCATCCTCTGAGGAAGCATGTGTGTGAGAGTTGTAAATCACAGGGGACAACGTAGGCTGCCTTATCAGGCAGAAAAAAAGTGTGGAAAGTTCACACAATCAATCTTTCTGCAACATGCCAGTAACCTACATTAAAGGCATGTCCGCATGTCAAACATGACTGATTGTCCATAGACCTCCTCGTGAATGTGCATTATATCTTGTAACATGTTATGGCCATCCATAGTTTTTGATCATGTCATCTACAGTAATCTCGTCACCCAGCACCACATCTCTCGTGAGCGCTGGCCTCTGTCACAAGAGACTGAGTTTACTCTGAGCCTCATAGCAGGAACAATTTGTATTTATTTTACCTTTATTTAACTAGGCAAGTCAGTTAAGAACAATTTCTTATTTTCAATGACGGCCTAGGAACAGTGGGTTAACTGCCTGTTCAGGGGCAGAACGACAGATTTGTACCTTGTCAGCTTGGGGATTTGAACTTGCAACCTTCCGGTTACTAGTCCAGCGCCCTAACCACTAGGCTACCCTGCCAATGGACTGGCCTAGCACGAATCCACTAGTAAGTGAGTCAAGTCTACATGAGGGACTTGACTGGGCCCAGAGCTCTATTCACAACTGTGATTTCTCAACAACTTTCCATCTGGGGACCGCCTTTATGTTCTAACATGGAGAAAGGCAAGAAGAGGACTCTGGGTAATACTGGGTGAATTCAGATGTGGACGCGCTGATGAAGATAAAGGGGAAGAGAAAAAATACAATTCAGAGCCTGACACCAGGATCTCTCCCTCTTCCTCTCTCTCTCTCTCTCCCTCTCTCTCTCTCTCTCTCTCTCTCTCTCAGATATTCTGCCACTGTGTACTCTCTGTTTAGGGCCAGAACCATTCCACTTGGCTCTATTTTTTGGTTAATTCTTTCCAATGTGTCAAGTAATTATATTTTTGTTTTCTCAAAATTGGGTTTCTCTTTCTCTCTCTCTCCCCCTCTCTCCTTATCTCCCCCTCTCTCTCTCTCGCCTTCTCTCTTTTTCCCCCCTCTCTCCCCACTGGGCACACACTGGTTGAATCAATGCTGTTTCATTTCAATGAAATTACGTGGACTAGACGTTGAATTGAAGTCAATGACCAATGAGTCTTTTTTCTCCATATCCCTTCTCAGCTGGTTAACTAGAGGGGGAAGGAGGGATAAAAGTGAGAGTTTGATGGCTATGTTGGCGCTGTGCTCTCCTGTGCCAATGTCCCAGTGTTTGGAGATGTCATGATTTCACCATGGTTTCACTAAATAGCTTTCAGCTGCCCAGTTGGACACAACGCTACATTCATGGTGCAGAGAGGGAGGAAGCAGGGGGAAAGGAGGGAAAACGGTGGTCTTCCTGCTGTTCTCCGAAGCTGGGCTTGGGCCAGGGTAACACAGGCTTATAAGGCCAGGATTTACGGGACTGAATTATGGTGGCTTCATAAAGCATCTTCTTTCCCCATACGCCGCCACACTCATGACATGGAACAATCTGAAACAATCTCACGACCCCGCCGTTGAAAGAAAAGATAGAAAAGCTTGTCTTGTGCTCCTGTGACTCAACTAGACTTAATGGTTTCTGTCTCCATACACGCTCTCTATCTCCTTCAGTGGCCTACAGATTCATCCACTGAAATATTCACACGGTAAAACACTTCTTCTACTCTCACTCTCTCACTCTCTCTTTGTCTTATCACTGAAACGGAAGACAATGGCATGTGCAGAACAGCCTGTCGCTGTGTGTGACCTCTCTAGGGGAAAAAGACAGGGTCCTTCCACAGGCTCCAGAATCAGTGCTGACAAACAGGGACCGGGAGAACAAGAGACAGTCTATCATCCTTTCCTAACCTTGTCAAGTCCCCCAATTGTGTCTCCCTCTCATAGCTGAAGTTTAGTTTAACCCTTGGGTGGCCAGTGAGTGTCACAGACCAGGACAGGAGTGGAAGAGGTGAATCTGCATTGATCATGTAAAGTAGAACATTTACATTTTAGTCTTATCCACAGCAACTTATAGGAGCAATTGGGGTTAAGTGCCTTTCTCAAGGGCACATCAACAGAGTTTTCACCTAGTTGACCTGGGGATTCAAACCAGCAACCTTTCGGATACTAGCCCAATGCTCTTAACCTCTAGGCTACCTGCTGCCGTAGTAATATGTGCTTAGAGCTGTTGTCAGTGAGTGAACAGAACAGTGTGTGTGTCTCTGTTGACTAGGCAGCCGCTGAGCAGGTTATTGAGGCAGCCATGCCAAACTCCCTTACTTACTCACAGGGTGACTACTGCACATTCACCATGCTGTCTACACACACACATACCGTGTCAACACACACTTGCATACCTACATGAGCAGGCGAACCCACTGAAAGTGTTCATACATGTATCACTTTCTTAGAGTTTATATGTGACCCACCGAAATAGTGTGGAACAAAGTGAATGCTAGAGTTAGCCACCGATGACTGTGTGTGTTGGTGACCGAGACTTGGTTGTTGCATTCATGAATTTTCCATCCTGAAGCCTTCACCAAGTGACAGCCTAAGTGGAATGTGTTTGATTGAAAGTAAACCCTTCGTGACAATACATTAGATGTTTCATAAGGCCTTTAGTTACGGCCAGGTGTTCCCCCAACATTGTGGTCTGAAAATCCTCATGGGCCATATCAGACCTGCAAAGTCCCAATTTACTAGCTCGTAGTAATTTGAAATTCCTTGGAATCCAATCATAGGGAGGATATTCAACTATTTTCATCACCCACAATCTGAGTTTAGAATGACTGTTATGGTGAATAACTTTTTAACCAAGACTACCAAAACCATCTGAATTGGAACAATCATCTCAATATCCCACTCAAACCATTCTAAAAATTCAACTACAACAAAGCATGCGGGAAATATGATAATGAGACCACTCACATGTGCTTTTCACTCTGAGAGAGTTAACAGAAATGAACTCAACACAGTCGAGTGACAACAACACCATGTGGTGTTGATTCCACTGTGATTCAAATAAAACGTCATTTCAATCCCACTGGTGTTAACCGCACTAGAATCAACATTTAGATATAACACTCACAACTAGGCTTGGGAGATATACCGTATAGACCATGTACCAGGGTATTTGGAAATAGCCACGGGATGGTTTTTCAATACCGTTTTTCAATGAATTGTATTATTTGTAGCTGCTTTTTAAATAACTACCTGCAGTCAACTTGTGCAATATGTTACGCGATTCACCTTCATTTCACCTGTCACAGGATGGGACATTATGAAGCTTACTGTAGTTCCCCAGAACGGTTCAGACAGTACAACAGGAGAAAGCAGGAGCAGGTGAGTCCAGCTGTTTATTGACAGGGGTCACGTTTTATATTGAAAGTCAACAGTGTTGTCATGCTTCAATAGAGTGTTCAGGGATGTGCAACTGTAGTTTTCCTTCACAGAAAATACATTGATGCAACACATTCGGTAGAAAATAGATACATTTTCATCAAATGACAACAGAAGTGTAACACTATTTGGCTGTCAGCCACACAAGGAAATTAGCTTGCAATGAACAAGCTAGGTCTTTTCTCCAAAAACGATATGGGTCCATCATATTTCTACTGTTTCTCATAGAAAGAATGTAGCCAGCTACATTTCCTAATGTTTTGCTTAATGTTAATCTAGCATTTTACCTGAGAAAAGTAGTCTGGCTACACCAAGAAAAGTACTGTGGAAAAGTAGTCTGGCTACACCAAGAAAAGTACTGGAGAAAAGTAGTCTGGCTACAACAAGAAAAGTACCGGAGAAAAGTAGTCTGGCTACACCAAGAAAAGTACTGGAGAAAAGTAGTCTGGCTACACCAAGAAAAGTACTGGAGAAAAGTAGTCTGGCTACACCAAGAAAAGTACCGGAGAAAAGTAGTCTGGCTACACCAAGAAAAGTACTGGAGAAAAGTAGTCTGGCTACACCAAGAAAAGTACCGGAGAAAAGTAGTCTGGCTACAACAAGAAAAGTACTGGAGAAAAGTAGTCTGGCTACACCAAGAAAAGTACCAGAGAAAAGTAGTCTGGCTACACCAAGAAAAGTACTGGAGAAAAGTAGCTCCACATCAGTCAAAGTGCTGTCTGCTGATAGAATGATGGAGAAAAGTAGCTCCACATCAGTCAAAGCGCTGTCTGCTGATAGAATGATGGAGAAAAGTAGCTACACATCAGTCAAAGTGCTGTCTGCTGATAGAATGATGGAGAAAAGTAGCTCCCCATCAGTCAAAGCGCTGTCTGCTGATAGAATGATGGAGAAAAGTAGCTACACATCAGTCAAAGCGCTGTCTGCTGATAGAATGATGGAGAAAAGTAGCTACACATCAGTCAAAGCGCTGTCTGCTGATAGAATGATGGAGAAAAGTAGCTACACATCAGTCAGAGTGCTGTCTGCTGATAGAATGATGGAGAAAAGTAGCTCCCCATCAGTCAAAGTGCTGTCTGCTGATAGAATGATGGAGAAAAGTAGCTCCACATCAGTCAAAGCGCTGTCTGCTGATAGAATGATGGAGAAAAGTAGCTACACATCAGTCAGAGTGCTGTCTGCTGATAGAATGATGGAGAAAAGTAGTTTCCCATCAGTCAAAGTGCTGTCTGCTGATAGAATGATGGAGAAAAGTAGCTCCACATCAGTCAAAGCGCTGTCTGCTGATAGAATGATGGAGAAAAGTAGCTCCACATCAGTCAGAGTGCTGTCTGCTGATAGAATGATGGAGAAAAGTAGCTCCACATCAGTCAAAGTGCTGTCTGCTGATAGAATGATGGAGAAAAGTAGCTACACATCAGTCAAAGCGCTGTCTGCTGATAGAATGATGGAGAAAAGTAGCTCCACATCAGTCAAAGCGCTGTCTGCTGATAGAATGATGGAGAAAAGTAGCTCCACATCAGTCAGAGTGCTGTCTGCTGATAGAATGATGGAGAAAAGTAGCTCCACATCAGTCAAAGTGCTGTCTGCTAATAGAATGATGGAGAAAAGTAGCTACACATCAGTCAAAGCGCTGTCTGCTGATAGAATGATGGAGAAAAGTAGCTACACATCAGTCAAAGCGCTGTCTGCTGATAGAATGATGGAGAAAAGTAGCTCCACATCAGTCAGAGTGCTGTCTGCTGATAGAATGATGGAGAAAAGTAGCTCCACATCAGTCAAAGTGCTGTCTGCTGATAGAATGATGGAGAAAAGTAGCTACACATCAGTCAAAGCGCTGTCTGCTGATAGAATGATGGAGAAAAGTAGCTCCACATCAGTCAAAGTGCTGTCTGCTGATAGAATGATGGAGAAAAGTAGCTACACATCAGTCAAAGCGCTGTCTGCTGATAGCATGATGGAGAAAAGTAGCTCCACATCAGTCAGAGTGCTGTCTGCTGATAGAATGATGGAGAAAAGTAGCTCCACATCAGTCAAAGTGCTGTCTGCTGATAGAATGATGGAGAAAAGTAGCTACACATCAGTCAAAGCGCTGTCTGCTAATAGAATGATGGAGAAAAGTAGCTACACATCAGTCAAAGCGCTGTCTGCTGTTAGAATGATGGAGAAAAGTAGCTCCACATCAGTCAGAGTGCTGTCTGCTGATAGAATGCCCGTTTGTGAATTCTCATCTAGTGGAGAAGTGCAATTGAAGCACAAAATGAGTCTGATGCCGAGTAGAAATTACAATAACAAGCATTTTAGAACCCTAAGTTTAACTTACTAGTTATCTAATAAGTGGCTGAATTAATAAGGTGACGGGGCATCATATTGTGATAGCTTTCTGCCGTGTTAGAGAAGTCAAAGCCCTTTGGATGAGTTATCTGTACAGCTGCTACTGCAGCTTGATTTTCTAGCATTTTTTTTCCCTCTCCATTCTTGGCCTCTCTGCTTCTCCCCCATCTTCTCTGAGCAGAGCAGGCAGGCCCGTTGCCTTAGCGACTCCACACAGACACAGCGTGTACACATGCTGCTCCAGAGCCAAACCTGTTATTCCATCAGACAAGCATGCTACAAAACTTTGTTCATTTGCACAAGGTCTCTCATTCACATTCACTAGTAAATGTCCAAACTGACCAAAAATGACATTTGGTAGTGCCTACCTATATATGTATAACTTTATGAGCTTGATTGATTATTTTTTTGTTTGCTCTCATTAGCATATTTAGCTAGCAGCCTCCAAGGAAATTTGCTATTACTAATTTAGTTTATGTTTTAATAGACGCCCAATGGGCTTTTTTTGCAGGTCTTTTGCCGCCCCCTTCTGTACTAAACTGGTAATTACTTAAATCCTGGGATGAGAAAAAGGACGGTATGATGATATGAAAATCGCCCGACCCTACCCACAACACTTTTTACCTCAACACCACCAACATTTGCTGTGTACTATAATGTTGTTGTTGTTTTTATCAAATCAGCCGTTTGTTTCTGATAGTATCAGCAGATCCTGTTTCTGTTATCAACTCCAATCTTCACTCAGAGTAAAGTGGTCACACAGTGTTTAACATTGAGGTTTAAGGTTATTGGGTTTCGTGCTGCGAGCAAGAGACACCTCCTGTCCTTTGGGCACTCTGCAATCTATGATAATTCTCTCCGATATTGAGGTAACCTTTCAGCCTGCTTCTCCACAACATGGCAGTGCTTTCACCAGGGCACACAATGCCTTCTCCATCTCACACTCTCTTCCTCTAGTAATCCACTCTTCTACTCTACTCTTCTCGCTCTCTCTCTCTCTATCGTTCACACTACTCTTCTTTTCCATCAGCCAAATCCCCTCTTCATCTCCCAGTCTGCCACTCTTGGATCTCCTCTCTGTCTCCTTTCCATTTACTGTGTGTTTAAACGCTGAGCTCAAATTGACATGGAGTGCAAAAAATTCAACCCAACAAACAAACAGATGATTAAACTAAAGTGTTGAACTGAACAGTTGGAGAGACTGAATTGTGTATTTTAGGATGCTGATTCTAGTTTTTTTTAAATAAAAGACTGAGAGAGCACCTCTTTCTGCAGAGCTACAGATTAGAACACGGTTAATAAAACTATATCCAACTGCAGTACTGCAATAGTGAATTACCAGTCTCCTCTGCTATAGCCACTCTAGCTACTGTGCTGGTCTGTACACTATAAGCTACAGTAATACTCAGTACTGCAGTGATGTATTCAAGGTCCTACAGTAACACGGCCATATAAGGGCAAAGTATTTAAGGCGCAACCTTGTGACCCCACTCCGTCTCAGGGCTTGACGAATGTATACAGCTGTCGACATGGCAACAGCAGCTAGACAGCAAGGCACAGGACATACAATGGACGTCCAGCATGATAAACAGATATGCAGGCAGGCACAGGGCCGGTCCTGGCCATTCTGCCGCCCTACGCAAGACAAAAAAATGGTCATCCTTACTAGAATAGTCCCAGTAAGCAAAATAAGGTTGAAAAGATGTTGAAATTAGATTCACTTTAGGTTCTGAATGAAAGGTGAAAAGATGTCATTTATAGACATCTATGTTTGGGCCAAATCAAGGCTGGACCAGATCAAACAAAATCTGAACCAAACATTGACTTCTACGATTGATTCAGATTTGGTCCGGACCGTGGCACGTGGACCTCAAGGCCGGTCCAGACTGCAACAATTTATTTTTTTAATGTGTTATAGGAGGTGCGTCTTTATCAATCAGCCGACATAGGCAGTCGTCTAATCCTGCCTAATGAGCGTGCCGGGGCAGGCACATACACACACATACTGTACACACACATTCTGTACACACACATACTTTACACATACATACTTTACAAGCACATACTGTACACATACATTCTTTACACACACAAACTCTACACACACATACCGTACACACACATACTGTACGCACACATGAAGAACCCATAGAGGCTATTCCCCAGGTCCAGAAATACAATGTCATAAATTAACAGGATTTAGTGAATGGACAAGCATGGACAAGCACAATTATAACAGCTCTGGACAGAACTGGATGAGTTATCTCTCTTCATCCCTCTCTCTCCCTCTCTCTCCCTCTCTCTCCCACACATACACATACACACAGACACATTCCATTTCACGTTGTTGAGGCAATTCCCAGATGGTAACCTGACACTCTCTGAAGGCATACTCTCCATTCAATACTCTCAAAGACACTGAGTGTCCTTGCTGACAAAATAAATGATTATCAGTTGTTGAAGCAGTGTCAGAATCAGTGAAGAATAAATGAGTGTAATATAAAGCTCTCATATTGTGTCTGTACGTGCCTGCATGTGTGTGTTCGTATGTGTGTATGTATGTGTGTACGGGTACGCCGTGTCTCATACCGTCCTTCTAGACTTAGCGTAGGAGCTAGGCAGGCAGAAGATTCTGAGGTGAATGATCCGGTGAAGAGGAGAATGTAATGTGGGAATGTGTGTGTTCCTATTCCTGTCGCTATCGGAGCCACCATGCCCTGCCAGGGACAGAGACCCATCCGGAAGCCTGGGAAACCTGACCTCAGGTCCACTGTGAGGACCCGCTGATGACAGAGCCATCACTACCAGAAGGGAACGGGGGGATAAGGGGGGACAAAGGTGTAAGAAGGGGTAAGATAGTACAGGATGTCAACACCCAGATCATATGACAAAAGAAAGGTGTACCGGAAATTCACACAAGGACACCAGCAGAGGTACAGGTGAGCATGAAGTCTTACTAGAGCTACAAAACCATACATTGAAACACAATAGCCTACATACAGTATCTCATCAAGGGATGGTTAAACTGGACTGAAGTAAATGAGAGTAAATATTGTGAAGAAACAAATACATCCCACTAGTGGGAGCTACTCTATCCACACACTTAATCCAGGGGAACCCATTCAGCCCAAACAACCAGTACAGTTGTGACAGTAACCAAACCCCCACAGGACTGAAACTAGAGTTCAGTCTTTGGACCTGTCTCTTCATGTCCCGGAGAAGGTGACAAGCCTCTTACCTGCACGACACCTCCCAGCCACCGTGAATAGCTGAAGTTAGCATGTCAGCCCATGTTACAGGGTTATAGCAAACCTGCAGGCAGAGAGCCACATAGTAATATTCCAGGATGAGAGAGAGCGTTCTGCCACACACTAACTTTAAAAGGCACCGCCAACCACAGGGACTAATTCAGACCAAAAGAGGAAGCAATTACCTAGAGAAAAGTGGGGACGTATGTATGTATGTGTGTGTGTGTGTGTGTGTGTGTGTGTGTGTGTGTGAGAGTGAGCGAGAGAGAGAGAGAGAGAGAGAGAGAGAGAGAGAGAGAGAGAGAGAGAGAAAGAGAGAGAGAGAGAGAGGTAACTTCCACAAACTGCGAATGATCTGAGAGACAGGTGAGAAGGGCCTTCCTTCTATGCAATCAAAAGGAACTCTACATACCAATAAGGATCTGGCAAAAAATACTTCAATCAGTTATAGAACCCATTGCCTTTTATGGTTGTGAGGTCATGGGTCCACTGACCGAACAATAATTCACAAAATGGGATAAACTTTTTGCAGAGGATATCACTTGAAAGGATTAATTAAACGCTTGTTTCCAAAGTGGTCCTCGATGGTAAAAACAATGTATATGTAAAATGTAAAACACCAAATAATGCATGCAGAGCAGAATTAGGCTGATAACGGCTAATTATCAAAATACAGAAAAGAGACGTTCAATTATAAACCCACCTAAAAGGAAGAAATTCCCAAACCTTCCATAACAAAGCCATCAACGACAGAGAAATTAACCTGGAGAAGAGTCCCCTAAGCAAGCTGGCTTTGTTCACAAACACAAAAACAGCCCACAGAGCCCCAGGACAGCAACACAATTAGACCCAACCAAATCATGAGAAAACAAAAACATAATTACTTGACACACTGAAAATAATTAACAAATAAATTGAGCAAACTAGAGTGCTATTTGGCCCTAAACAGAGAGTACACAGTGGCAGAATACCTGTCCACTGTGGAAGAATACCTATCCACTGTGGAAGAATACCTGTCCACTGTGGAAGAATACCTGTCCACTGTGGAAGAATACCTGTCCAATGTGGAAGAATACCTGTCCACTGTGGAAGAACACCTGTCTACTGTGGAAGAATAACTGTCCACTGTGGAAGAATACCTGTCCAATGTGGAAGAATACCTGGCCAATGTGGAAGAATAACTGTCCACTGTGGAAGAATACCTGTCCACTGTGGAAGAACACCTGTCCACTGTGGAAGAATACCTGTCCACTGTGGAAGAATAGCTGTCCAATGTGGAAGAATACCTGTCCAATGTGGAAGAATACCTGTCCACTGTGGAAGAACACCTGTCCACTGTGGAATAATACCTGTCCACTGTGGAAGAATAACTGTCCAATGTGGAAGAATAACTGTCCAATGTGGAAGAATAACTGTCCACTGTGGAAGAATAACTGTCCACTGTGGAAGAACACCTGTCCACTGTGGAAGAATAACTGTCCAATGTGGAAGAATAACTGTCCACTGTGGAAGAATAACTGTCCAATGTAGAAGAATAACTGTCCAAAGTAGAAGAATACCTGTCCAATGTAGAAGAATAACTGTCCACTGTGGAAGAATACCTGTCCAATGTGGAAGAATAACTGTCCAATGTGGAAGAATACCTGTCCACTGTGGAAGAATAACTGTCCACTGTGGAAGAATACCTGTCCAATGTGGAAGAATAACTGTCCACTGTGGAAGAATACCTGTCCAATGTAGAAGAATAACTGTCCACTGTGGAAGAATAACTGTCCAATGTGGAAGAATACCTGTCCAATGTAGAAGAATAACTGTCCAATGTAGAAGAATAACTGTCCAATGTAGAAGAATAACTGTCCAATGTGGAAGAATAACTGTCCACTGTGGAAGAATACCTGTCCACTGTGGAAGAATACCTGTCCAATGTGGAAGAATACCTGTCCACTGTGGAAGAATACCTGTCCAATGTGGAAGAATACCTGTCCACTGTGGAAGAATACCTGTCCAATGTGGAAGAATACCTGTCCACTGTGGAAGAATAACTGTCCACTGTGGAAGAATACCTGTCCACTGTGGAAGAATACCTGTCCACTGTGGAAGAATAACTGTCCACTGTGGAAGAATAACTGTCCAATGTAGAAGAACAACTGTACACTGTGGAAGAATACTTGTCCAATGTGGAAGAACACCTGTCCACTGTGGAAGAATACTTGTCCACTGTGCAAGAATAACTGTCCACTGTGGAAGAATAACTGTCCACTGTGGAAGAATACCTGTCCACTGTGGAAGAATACCTGTCCAATGTGGAAGAATAACTGTCCACTGTGACTGACCCAAAATTAAGGAAAACTTTGACTATGTACGACTCAGTGAGCATAGCCTTGCTATTGAGAAAGGCCGCCGTAGACATGGCTCTCAAGAGAAGACAGACTATGTGCACACTGCCAACAACATGAGGTAGAAAATTGCCTGCAAAATGTATGACCACATTAGAGACACATATTTCCCTCAGATTACACAGACTCATAAAAAGTTTGAAAACAAATCCAGTTTGATAAACTCCCATACTGTATCTATTGGGTGATATACCACATTGTGCCATCACAGCAGAAAGATTTGTGACCTGTTGCCACGAGAAAAGGGCAACCAGTGAAGAACAAACACCATTGTAAATACAACCCATATTTATGTTGATTTATTTTCCCAATTTTACTTGAACTATTTTCACATCGTTACAACACTGTATATAGACATAATGTGACATTTGAAATGTCTCTATTCCTATGGAACTTTTTGTGAGTGTACTGTTTACTGTTTATTTTTATTGTTTATTTCACTTTTGTTTATTATCTATTTCACTTGCT
This sequence comes from Oncorhynchus nerka, assembly GCF_034236695.1. Lineage (NCBI taxonomy): Eukaryota > Metazoa > Chordata > Actinopteri > Salmoniformes > Salmonidae > Oncorhynchus > Oncorhynchus nerka. The sequence continues at coordinate 20,879,537 of NC_088405.1, read as the reverse complement.
TTGGCAATGTAAACTTATGTTTCCCATGTTAATAAAGCCCCTTGAATTGAATTGAAAGGAAAGAAGGAAGTAGTGTAGTGGCAGAATTAGCATTTGAAGATCTCCCTGAGATACACACAGGATAGTTAGGGGTCACGTGGAGGTCAAACAGTCACCATCAAGATGGGAGGAGACAGCAGAGACAACTATTGTCACCATTGTCTCATTCCCTGGGATCAGCCACCTCTTCACTATACAGTACACTATATGTGTATGTGTATGTGTGTGTGTGTGTGTGTGTGTGTGTGTGTGTGTGTGTGTGTGTGTGTGTGTGCGTGCGTGCGTGTGTGTGTGCGTGTGTGTGTGTGTGTGCACGCAAAGAATCCGGTCAGTGTAACATCTGTTTGAGGAATCCCTGTGTGTATTAACGTCCCAGCCTACAGTAATTACACCTATTGAAATGATTGGGAGTTGTGATCAAAGATGAGGGCTAAGCCCATCACAGAGACAAAGAGGAGTACAGAAGCTGGAGAGAAGAAAAAGAGGAGTTTTTTATATATATATATATATATATATAAAGAGAGAGATTTTTATTTATTTATATATATAGAGAGAGAGAAAAGAGAGGTAAAACCAAAGATCAGGATGTCAAACAAAGTGATATAGAGAGATGGAGAGGTAATGGTCAAGTCGACCTTGTTCAATGACAGACGTGGGCCACACAGGATAGAGTGATCCAAAGGCCTGAGACGGGGAGACCTCTCTTCTCTCTATTTATCAATCTCTGTCCCTCTCTGTGTCTGGGTGTCTCTTTCTCAAACATTATCTCTCTGTGTGCCAATCACTATGAGTGCATACATTAAAAGTGACAGAGGGAAATTAAACCTCAAGTGGAACTGTGACATTCACTTGACATTACAGTCTGCTTTGCACTCCAAGTGTTCTCCGTTCTTGCAGCTGCTAGTTCAATGTGATGTTATGTAAAGCTAGAATGGCTGTACAACGGGGCCATTTATTGAAATAAAAGAGCCCTGGCGCAGTACTTGGATAAACGATCAAATCATGAGCAACACATTATTAAAGAAAGTGATAACTAATTGGGAAAGGAGCAGATCAGTGGAGGGGAACAAGTCATGACTCAACAGCTGGCCTGGCCAGGAAAGAGAGAGAGAGAATATGCCAGGAGACAGAGAAGATGGAAGGGACTGTGAGTGGCACCTTGACTGTAAAGCCTACAAAACAGATGGATGTTGTTCAAGAAAAGGCTTTTACAATCAAAGCCACCAGCAAATTATATTCCTTCACTTTGGCAGTGAATCGTTTCGAGAAAAACACTTTGAAACATGGGTAAGAGTCAACCATCTCAGAATTCAAAAATACCTGTAGCTATCTCCATGGAGACCAGCCAGTGAATAGGATTCCTGTGATGTCCGTAGGTAGAAAACTTCACAGGGCGTGCTTCCTCAGAAGGGAGAGAAAGAAAAGTAGTCTCGTTGATGCTTTCCCTCTCTGACCAAGCCTTCTCTTTGTCCTCTCCTGGTGTAACTATTAGGGCTGGGAACTGCCAGGGACCTGAAGACACGTTATTATCATGACACTTAGGTGACGATTCTATATGTATTGTGATTCTAACGATTCTATATGTATTGTGATTCTAACGATTCTATATGTATTGTGATTCTAACGATTCTATATGTATTGTGATTCTAACGATTCTATATGTATTGCTATTCTAACGATTCTATATGTATTGTGATTCTAACGATTCTATATGTATTGTGATTCTAACGATTCTATATGTAATGTGAATCTAACGATTCTATATGTATTGTGATTCTAACGATTCTATATGTATTGCTATTCTAACGATTCTATATGTATTGTGATTCTAACGATTCTATATGTATTGTGATTCTAACGATTCTATATGTATTGTGATTCTAACGATTCTATATGTATTGTGATTCTAACGATTCTATATGTATTGTGATTCTAACGATTCTATATGTATTGTGATTCTAATGATTCTATATGTATTGTGATTCTAATGATTCTATATGTATTGTGATTCTAACGATTCTATATGTATTGCTATTCTAACGATTCTATATGTATTGTGATTCTAATGATTCTATATGTATTGTGATTCTAATGATTCTATATGTATTGTGATTCTAACGATTCTATATGTATTGTGATTCTAATGATTATATATGTATTGTGATTCTAACGATTCTATATGTATTGTGATTCTAATGATTCTATATGTATTGTGATTCTAATGATTCTATATGTATTGTGATTCTAATGATTCTATATGTATTGTGATTCTAACGATTCTATATGTATTGTGATTCTAACGATTCTATATGTATTGCTATTCTAACGATTCTATATGTATTGTGATTCTAACGATTCTATATGTATTGTGATTCTAACGATTCTATATGTATTGTGATTCTAACGATTCTATATGTATTGTGATTCTAACGATTCTATATGTATTGTGATTCTAACGATTCTATATGTATTGGGATTCTAATGATTCTATATGCATTGTGAATCTAATGATTCTATATGCATTGTGATTCTAACGATTCTATATGTATTGTGATTCTAACGATTCTATATGTATTGTGATTCTAATGATTCTATATGTATTGTGATTCTAACGATTCTATATGTATTGGGATTCTAATGATTCTATATGTATTGTGATTCTAATGATTCTATATGTATTGTGATTCTAACGATTCTATATGTATTGCTATTCTAACGATTCTATATGTATTGTGATTCTAACGATTCTATATGTATTGTGATTCTAACGATTCTATATGTATTGTGATTCTAACGATTCTATATGTATTGTGATTCTAACGATTCTATATGTATTGTGATTCTAACGATTCTATATGTATTGGGATTCTAATGATTCTATATGCATTGTGAATCTAATGATTCTATATGCATTGTGATTCTAACGATTCTATATGTATTGTGATTCTAACGATTCTATATGTATTGTGATTCTAATGATTCTATATGTATTGTGATTCTAACGATTCTATATGTATTGGGATTCTAATGATTCTATATGTATTGGGATTCTAATGATTCTATATGCATTGTGAATCTAATGAGTCTATATGTATTGTGATTCTAATGATTATATATGCATTGTGATTCTAATGATTCTATAGGTATTGTGATTCTAAAGATTCTATATGTAATGTGATTCTAATGATTCTATAGGTATTGTGATTCTAAAGATTCTATATGTAATGTGAATCTAACGATTCTATATGTATTGTGATTCTAACGATTCTATATGTAATGTGAATCTAACGATTCTATATGTATTGTGATTCTAATGATTCTATATGTATTGTGATTCTAACGATTCTATATGTATTGTGATTCTAATGATTCTATATGTATTTTGCTTTGATACTGTGATTTTATTGTGATTTGATGTTCCAAACAGACTGCTCACTATGCAGTGTCTGCTGCAGAGAGACAAGCGAGAGCAAGAGGAAACCAGTTTTGATCAGTCAGTGATTTAAAAAGAAGATGGAGAAGAAGCTAAAGGATTAAATATACCAGAGTTTTGACACAGGTACAGCCAACTAGCGCTAGCTAATGCTACTTACAGCAGCAACACATTTTTTAAACTTGATGTTTTTGCTGCTGTAATATTGTCAAAAACAATACTAACTGGTATTGACACCTGAAACCCCACCTCTTTAAGGAATACCTAGGATAGGATAAAGTAATCCCTCTCACCCCCCCTCCCCCTGAAAAGATTTAGATGCACTACTGTTCCACTGGAGGTCATAAGGTGAATGCACCAATTTGTAAGTCGCTCTGGATAAGAGCGTCTGCTAAATGACTTAAATGTAATGTAAATGTACTATGATATGTAGCTGTATCAATCATCACTAACTATAGTTTTTGAGAATTCTTTATGGAATGCAGGGCTGCAACAGCGATCAAATCGATCCTGTTCTTTTCATGGGAAAATAGACTATGGAGTGAGGGTTAGGACTGAAGTACCAGTGATATCAGTGAGAGATCTTAGAGTGAGGTTTTGAATGATCCCACTGTGCAAAAACTGCTTGAATCAACTTGCTTCCATGTCATTTCAACAACAACAAAATGTTATGTGATGATGTTAAATCAAAGTGGAAAATTGATTGGATTTTTTAAAAAGTCATCCAACTTTGAACCTACATCCAATGACATGGTAAGACGTTTGGTTGATTTCACATTGAATTCAATTTAGTTGACAACTCAAGCAAGTGTAAATCAAAAATAGACGTTGAACTGACATCTGTGCCCATTGGGATACTTATGAGGGAAGTTTCACTGCAAGGTTTCCGAGTGCAGACTACAATATGTGACATTTCCGTGGCATATCTAAGAGTACTACCTCAGCATTTGAATTGCGGATGACTTCAGCATGTCACCAAAGCCCCATATACCACCCATCACCGCGACCTGTATACTCTCGTCGGCTGGCCCTCACTACTTATTCGTCGCCAGACCCACTGGCTCCAGGTCATCTATAAGTCTTTGCTAGGTAAAGCTCTGCCTTATCTCAGCTCACTGGTCACCATAACAACACCCACCCGTATGTAGCACGCGCTCCAGCAGGTATATCTCACGGGTCATCCCCGAAGCCAACTCCTACTTTGGCCGCCTGTTCTCTGCTGGCAATGACTGGAACGAATTGCAAAAATCTCTGAAGTTGGAGACTTATATCTCCCTCACTAACTTTAAGAATCAGCTATCTGAGAAGCTTATTGATCACTGCAGCTGTACACAGTCAATCTGTAAATAGCCCACCCAACTACCTCATCCCCATATTGTTTTTATTTACTTTTCTGCTCTTTTGCACACCAGTATTTCTACTTGCACATCATCATCTGCACATCTATCACTCCAGTGTTAATTTGATAAATTGTAATTACTTCGCTATTATGGCCTATTTACTGCCTTACCTCCTCACGCCATTTGTACACACTGTATATAGACTTTCCTTTTTTCTATTGTGTTATTGACTGTACATTTGTTTATTCCATGTGTAACTCTGTGTTGTTGTTTGTGTCGCACTGCTTTGCTTTATCTTGGCCAAGTCGCAGTTGTAAATGAGAATTTGTTCTCAACTAGCCTACCTGGTTAAATAAAGGTGAAACATTTTATTTTATTTTTTAAGTGTCAGACAGTCTTGACCGTTTCCTGGCCCCAGGTTAATCCAATTTCGGGACTGAGAGCACATTCAATGTAGATTATAGCCCTGGCTATGTGAGTGTTTTCCCCCAGGGACACTTCAACAGTCTGTAAAGACTCAACAGGCCCTAACAGGGACTACTAACAGTTACTCAGTCAGTAAAGGACATTGTGTTTATATGAATATGTATGGTAATATGACTATGAATGACTGTCCATATGAAATCTACATTAGGATTTATAAAGTGAGGGTTCACTCTGTGTGCAATTATAGTGTTTAACATCATTTTTGAATGACTACCTCATCTCTCTACCCCACACATACAATTATCTGTAAGGTCCCTCAGTCGAGCAGGGAATTTCAAACACTGATTCAACTGCAAAGACCAGGGAGATTTTCCAATGTCTTGTAAAGAAGAGCACCTATTGGTAGATGGGTAAAGAAAAAAAAACAGACATTGAATATCCCTTCGAGCATGTTGAAGATATTAATTGCACTTCTGATGGTGTATCAATACACCACGTCACTACAAAGATACAGACGTCCTTCCTAACTCAGTTGCAGGAAAGGAAGGAACCGCTCAGAGATTTAACCATAAGGCCAATGGTGACTTTAAAACAGTTACAGAGTTTAATGGCTGTGATAGGAGAAAACTGAGGAAGGAGGAAGAATATTGTACTTACTCCACAATACTAACCTAAATGACAGAGTGAAAAGAAGGAAACCTGTACAGAATAAAACTATTCCAAAACATGCATCCTGTTTGCAACAAGGCACTAAAGTAATACTGCAAAAAATGTGGCAAAGCAATTCACTTTTGGTCCTGAATACAAAGCATTATGTTTGGGGTAAATCCAACATAACAGATCACTGAGTAACACTCCTCATATTTTCAAGCATAGTGGTGGCTGTATCATGTTATGGGTATGCTTGTAATCATTACGGTCTGGGGAGTTTTTCAGGATAAAAAAATGAACGTAACGGAGCTAAGCACAGGCAAAATCCTAGAGGAAAACCTGGTTCAGTCTGCTTTCCACCAGACACTGGGAGATGAATTCACCTTTCAGCAGTTGCTTACAAAGAAGACAGTGAATGTTCCTTTGTGGCCGAGTTACAGTTTTGACTTAAATCTGCTTGAAAATCAAAGGCAAGACTTATGATTCATAAATTCCCAAAACCATATCAAGCTTCAGGAAAAAATGACCGTTAAATGAGAAGTGTGCTGGAGGCTTTCGCTTGTGAGCGTGATGTTATGGCCTCTCCTGGGTGATCTAGAGTAGAGGAAGAGTTACATTTACATTTACATTTAAGTCATTGAGTTCTCATTGAGCTGTAGGCTAGCTAGCCCTTTAGACAGACAGGCAGACAGACTGGAGACAGCCCAAGGCAGGACCTATAGAGACTCGATGTAGATAAGCAGATGCAAGGATTTAAGTGGTATACATATGCTGTCCTAGACAGACTAGTCTCTTATAGGGGACTGTGTTCTCTCAGAGGTGCTCTGTATTTTACTGTACTGTACATGACTGCATGCCAACCAGCAGACACCAGCTTCCTAAGGGCTCGACTACCCTTCACATCTTCCTAAGGGCTCGACTACCCTTCACATCTTCCTAAGGGCTCGACTACCCTTCACATCTTCCTAAGGACTCGACTACCCTTCACATCTTCCTAAGGGCTCGACTACCCTTCACATCTTCCTAAGGGCTCGACTACCCTTCACATCTTCCTAAGGGCTCGACTACCCTTCACATCTTCCTAAGGGCTCGACTACCCTTCACATCTTCCTAAGGGCTCGACTACCCTTCACATCTTCCTAAGGGCTCGACTACCCTTCACATCTTCCCAAGGGCTCGACTACCCTTCACATCTTCCCAAGGGCTCGACTACCCTTCACATCTTCCCAAGGGCTCGACTACCCTTCACATCTTCCCAAGGGCTCGACTACCCTTCACATCTTCCCAAGGGCTCGACTACCCTTCACATCTTCCCAAGGGCTCGACTACCCTTCACATCTTCCTAAGGGCTCGACTACCCTTCACATCTTCCTAAGGGCTCGACTACCCTTCACATCTTCCTAAGGGCTCGACTACCCTTCACATCTTCCTAAGGGCTCGACTACCCATCACATCTTCCTAAGGGCTCGACTACCCTTCACATCTTGACAGATGGGCTGGAAATCCATCTTTGTACCTACACAGAGGAAGCTTTAGGGTTCAGCATATGATCAGTCAGGTTGGCCACCATGTATTTAGGTGGGCTACAGTGCATGTGAGCTAACCATGGTCACGGGAGACAATATGCGGCAATATCGGTTATGTTGGTACATTAATTAGCTGATGAGGTAATACACCTCTCTTTGGCTTTTTAATAATTCATGTGAAACAATATTGTGTCTGTGGAGTGGAATACAACTACATACTGCTCTTCTTACTAAGCAGACTAAACAAAGACCCATATATTTTAGACCCACAGCCACTAAAGCCAATAGCAGATTAAAATGACCACTTTTAGGTAAACGTGGAAACAACAAATGAACAAATCTTAGATATTATCCTTCACTGCTAGCATATGACAAGAACCCTGGTGCGGTGAGAAACACTGGACAAAGCTGCAAGACGGTACGGCATAAAAATGACAACCTCTACTTAGGGCGACTACATCATTGCCATGGTAACATTACACAAAGCCCCAAACAAACCTAAACCAAAAGAGTCTTAAAAAAAATGCTGGCTGGAGAAATCGGTGGAAAACCACTTAAATGCCTCTCTCCCATCAGTACTTAACCTCCCCCCTCCTTAAAGCATTGGGAATAGTGGAACAAAGAGCTTCAAGCATGCATCTTTCCACAATGCCAAGTTTACTTCAGAGACCTGTTCAGCTGCACTATTAGATAAT